>NW_025785886.1:0-17829 GCF_021130785.1 Homalodisca vitripennis | reverse complement strand
TTTGTTTATTATTATAACCTCTACGTTTTTTCCACATTCAAACTTCACTTTTCTCCAGTTATTTGAAATAGAAATACTTTTTTATGTTAAATAGTAGCTTATTAAATGGACAGGTTTTTGTGAAATTTTACAATTGAATCTCACTTAAATTTGTTCAGAATACTGGTTTAAATTTGTTTTAATTTTAAAAGAAATTTCAATTTTATTACTTTTATTGGTAATAAGTATTACATAAAGTTATGTGAATTGCGTATTATGGTATTTTTAATTGAAATTTTATGACCTTTCAGAAAAGCACCAATAAAAAAGTTAATTACAAAGTAAAAACTGGAGAAAAATGCTGTTTTTTACATAATTACATAAACTTTTTGAAAAAGGAAAAAATCGCTATAAATGGGATTTTTTAGATAACAATTTTTAAATCATAGTTTTCTTACTGCCCTAAGTTTATATTATTACCAGATTTATTTTTTCACACCAAGAACCAGTCACCCTGTATTTCATTTCATGTCTTTTATATGAAAAGTTTCTTATTTTCTTTTGAAGCGTTTCCAATTTCAGTATAACCTTAAATCTTAGTTACACCCACTGTTATTAAATATTTGATATAAAGGGTCCTGTAGGCTTTGGGGTTTAATTTAAAGAAATTTTGCAGTAGTCTGATCATTTTGGAATATAAATGAACTATAAATATAGATTTATTCTGGTTTTGACTTTAGAATGTTTTAATTTAATACCGAATTATAAATTGCTATACGACTATTGTACTGTGGTCTAAATAAAAAGAAAATGAATTTAGGCATTTCCCAACTAAATCTGCAATATATAAATGATATCATCACATGCGAAATGTATTCATCATTTTCTAAACGTCTGTATTACAACAAGAATACAGAAACATCATTAACATAATAAAAAATAACATCGTATAGTTCAGTTCTTAATGATGTATTCAGATCAGAAAACAAGATTATTTTTTTTTATGTCACTGGCACAGTGTAATGGTAAGCCGGTTGTCTAAAATAACAACGGTTTGTCTAGAATCGGGCAACGTCAAGGATGGAAGTTTTAGAAACATTATACAGTTTATTTATAATAAGAAATTTTTATACGGACGAGGACTAATCTTTCGTAAGGCTGCAATAAAAACTGTTTGTAATTATATATCTTACAAGCGTTTAATCCACGTAAATTTGGCCCTAGATTGCTCATTAGTTTTATTTCGCTCTGGGGAGCATTCCTCTCCGCTACGCGAGCTTGGAGCTTGCTCTGCACATTTCTTCTTCCTCGGACTTCTTTTCCTACTTTATTTTAAAAAGGGAAAAAAGATATGATCATCACGACGTTTATTGTCACTTTTACATACTGTAATTCCAGATATGGTCATTATTAGTACACTATGTTAGTACATATGGTATAAATTGAAAATATGCTAAGACTAGTAAATATAAATAAGTAAAATATAAAACATAACCCATAACATTCTATAAAAGTACCACAGATAGGTTAAGCCTAAAACTATAAATAATATTTAAAAGATAACAAAATATATCAAATAATAATAATTAATAAACAGTATTACCACAAATATTAATAAATGTGAAAGTATAAACAAGTTGAAAATAAATAAATTGATAAGAGTGATAAATTACAAAGGTGTTATTTGCTGACCCTAACACTGAGGAGGCTGGAAAAATGTGTCAGTGTGAATGATAGTTTGATAATGCTCTGACGTCAAGACTTGAATTTCTATGTAGGTATTATCAAGTTAGATGATAGTGCCAGTAATTGGCATGAGCGTTAAAGAAACATTTTTACATTAGTCTAATGGGTAGCAATAATGGCAACAGAATATCGCCCATTTGCACAAGAAAGTGCCTTTAGTGAGCCAAAAGCTTCCATTAATCCAGCAACCTGATTACCATCCTCTAAGCAACCGCCCTGTCCAAGGCTGAGCATTTTCCCAAAAAAAATAATAGCATAAGTTTAGAACGCTATGAAAAATTGCAAAATAACACTGCATAATTGGTCACCTGTAGATCATTCTATAATAATTTTATACAATCGTACTATAAAAGCAGCAGAGACTGCACAGATTTCCAATAATTCGGTAGTTGGCTGACAGCAGCTACATAGACAGATAATGTCAGACAACCCATCTCAGATGTATCGAGTGAACCTAGACAAGGAAGCCATCCAAGAGCTGTTAACGTAAGTTGCATGGCAGTAACGTTATATAAGCAAATTCTCGTAGCTTTTTACCTAGTATTCCTATAATCCAGATTTATTTTCGTAGCAATTAAATCTGTCTGCATCAGTTTTTTTAATATGATCATGCTAAATCACATTTGTATTTTTCCCCTGGAACTGTCAAATCTCATATTAGCTATAGTTAAATTGAATATTTTTTCCACACTATGAGAGTTTTTAATTCTATTTTAATTATAATCTTTTGAATGTGAATGTGGCAAAAATTGCAAAAACCCGAAGTTGAACCTGTTATAGGAGAACTTTGCTCAGGAAATCTACAGAGATGAGTACGTTATTGGGGTGCTACGTTACTTTTAAACTGAATACATTCAAAGTAATCATTCTACACGTGAAAGCCCGGATAACGTTGAAAAATAGTCGGTATATTTTTAAAAATCTCACGATACGTAAACACAAGATAAATGGTGTTCTAATAATCATAATATAAAAATATATTTTTCTCTTCAATTTTTGATACAGTAAAAATATATAGAATTAGATAGTAACGTTTCACAATAGACATAAAATACAGAAAAATACAGTATCCTACCAATAGATCAGTGGTGTACTTTCTACATACATTTGATCATCTATTGCCTACAATTACTAATAAATTCACATGAAATAAGGTGACCTGTGTTTTTTTAGGAAAATATTAAGTATACAACGTTTGATCAGTCATTTGCTATGAATATTGATTACATAATTGTTACGTGACTTTTAATATAAATGGCGCAAGTGACTATATGAAATCATATTATTCATTTAAAATACTATTTAAACGTTGCTATTGTACAAAATTTGATAAATAACTGTGCTTTTGTGCACATCATAAATCACTCAAAATTACCTTCTCTAAAGTTTAAAAAAAGTATTACTGAATTTGTTTATTGTTTTATTTCATGTGCCAGTTTTAGTATTTAGAGCAAGGGCTCACTAGTGCATTGTATTTCTTGTTTTATTATTTACGAATGTACCAAAGAAGTGGGAAGATACGATATTTGTATGAAATTCAAATCAATAAGAAATTAAACTTACATTAAATGAATAATAACAATACAAACTATTTACACAGTACAGTTTTAAGGTAGGTACTCCCTAACCGAATAAAAAACGATCCTCTTTTGCGCATCATTTTAATTGGTTTTGTTCTATTATATTTTAAGTGACTAAGGAACTTTCAAAAAACCTAGCCCCTGAGTTTTGAGGTAATCCACCCGCTAGAGCCGAGCGATGTTGGGTTTGTCGCAGGTCTACTCGGGCTCGCGTGTTGTGGTCATGTATAGCAGCTCCATCTACTATTTCACAATCGAACCTGGCATATATTCAGGGGCGGCCCGTGATATACGCGAAATGGCTGACACTGGGGCCTGAGGCAACGACCCTGGACAGCCTGCGTTGTGTATTACACCTCAAAGTTATGTTGCGTTTTTTTATATCCGTGGAACAGTTTTAATAGCAGTAATGCAATTTGGACGTCCTCTAAGCGGGTAACAAGAAGCATGATCAAGAGTGTCTAATTTTGAGTCAGTCAATAACGTTTTTCCCCTAACAACATCCTAATCTTCTTATCTCCACACAGCCAACATAGCTGACATACTAGAATAATTGTGCTACACACTATGTGGCGTTCCAGAGTGCCATAATTAATTATTGTCTAACTTTATTGCTCAAATGATTTGAAAATTCGTTAATCATGCTTATCACAGTAAGAAAGAAAAAGGGTTGCAACAAAATACAGTACTTATTTTCCATTCTATACTGCCCTGAACTGCGGATTTACTAATACAATAAATGCATACATTCGTCAAAACGGTTTCAAACTGTAGTCATACACTTCTATAGTGTAGACTTCTAATAGGTCATCTTGTGAGTGTCGGTGTCAACAGGGGCGGCCCGTGATATACGCGAACTACGCGGCCGCGGGTGGCGCCGCGAGGAGAGGGGCGCCGTGGGGGCGCTGTGCACGTGCGCCCTGCACTGACTAATGCACCGCTAACCCGATACACACGGCCCCACCCCTTACGCGAGTGACATGGAACCGTCCGCATGACTCATATGTCTATTTCTGTTCGCAGTCTGAGTCTCGCAGTTACGTTACGGTCACTGTTAGCGCCGCTTCGCAAGCACCCTCGCCGCCGTACAGCTGTCTGTCTTACTATTTTATATAATTACATTGATGTGCGTTGTACTGTAGTAAGTTTGTAAAATTAATGGCCGTTTTTTAAATTAACACGAAATGTCGAGCAAGAAAAAAACATCTGGAGCATTTAACCGCAAAAGAAAGTTTGCAGCAATCTAAAGAAGATGAAAAGCAGTGTAAAGCACTGCAAAGGTTTTTAAACAAATCCACCATTATGTGCGAGTGCATCAATAAGCGTAGAGACAACCTGAATTAGATCATGATGTTTGACAATAATTTACCAATAACTGAATCTGAGGTTCTGCCTGGACCGTCAACCAGTCAATTCCATAGTTATCTAGCTACAGAAACACCATTTCCACCATCAAATATTGATTGTGACGATTCTGTAGCCGCCACCAAAGTTGTGGATTGATGATTTATTAGTTGATACAGTGATGTCATCGTCATCTTCATCTACGTCCCTGTTGTTACGCATAGTCAACAAGTCATTTAAATTGTAAGTTGACTTATTTAACTTACTTAGCATTTTTAGGATAAATAGGTCCAGCAATAACCTCGGCCAACTTAGTTGGATTATTAATCATGAATATGATATGATTAGGCCTACCGTTTCAATATGGGTGACCGCAAACAAAAAACAACACAAATGTTTAAGCCCTTATTTGACTTTTATTTAAACCAATTTTTATTTTATACCACCATAACATAGATAGGTGTAAAAAGATGTTTTAAAAATGTTTACTATATTTTAGTTAAACATAAATAGGAAGGCCTATTTATTATAGACTATAATAAAATATAGATATAAATATTGGCATTAAAATATTTTGAAATCCTGAAAAGGGTAATTTAACAGAGTTATCACACATCATACATCTCTTGCGATTACACCACGATGCCAACTATAATGTTTTTGTTTTGTCTTCCAGAACCGAACAAGGACACAAACACATTACCTGTGATTTTTCAAAATGATTGTGGGAAGTGGCCACCCAAATAAATGACGAGGTAAGGAAAGTGCTTGTTGAACGAGGGCCTCAGCAAGTCACTGACAAAGAGTTTCCTGCGGACAGTAAAGGTAGGAGATTTTCTTCAAATCATTACACAAGGAAGCTGTGCAACGGAGAACAAGTTCACAGAAATTGGGTACTATACTCAATATCGAAAAATGCAGCATTTTGTTTTCCTTGCAAACCTTGGAAACAACGAATTCTCTTCTTGCTAGTGACCAAGGGTATTCTGACTGGCACAAAACCTACACAAGACTTTGACCAGTCACGAGAAATCCTCTGCTCATGTTAAAAACTGTACGTTTTTGGCGTGAGCTCTCTGTATGTTTACGATTAAACAAAAACTATTGATGAAGAACATGAAAGACTTATCCATGCTGAAAACTGAACATTGGCACCAAGTCCTGAAACGATTACTGTGTATAGTACAGTTTTTGGGGACACAGGGGTTGGCCTTTCGAGGGAAAAAGGATGTTCTTTTTGAATGTAACAACGGAAACTTTTTAAAATTGATAGAACACATAGCAAAGTTTGATGTTTTTATGGCTGAACATGTGAGAAGGATCAAATCAAAAGAAACACACGTTCATTATTTGAGCAAAAATATCAATATATTGCAGTATAATAGTGCAGTAGACTGTTTCAGCACCATACAAGAAATATATAACTTTTTTTCTAGTTCTACTCAAAGATGGAGTATTTTGCTGAAAAACGTTTCGAGTCTAACAGTCAAACCACTCTGCAACACTAGGTGGGAAAGTAGAATTGAGGCATTATTACCCTTGAGGTACCATATTGAAGAAGTATATGATGCATTATATGAAGCTTCTCAAGACAAGAACCTTGATGCATTTGGTAGACATACTGCCGTAGGACAAGTAAAAAAACTGCAAAGCTTCAAGTTTCTGTGTTGTATTGTAACTTGGCATGAGATCCTGTATAAAACAAACATGGTTAGTAAACTGTTGCAAAAGGTCACAAATGATCTTCAAAGTTCAATAGATCTTCTTAAGAGTGTAAAATCATTTTTGGAAACTATGAGATCTGAAGAAGGACTAAACAGCGCCATTACTGATGCAAAGGAACTTGCAGAAAAAATTGATGTTGCAGGTGACTTTGAACAAGAAAGAACAGTTAGACCAAGAAGAGTTAAAAAACAATTTTTCTTACGAGAGTGAAGATGAAGCTGCAAGTTCTGGTAAAGATTTTGTTTAAAGTAAATTTCTTCTTTGTTGTGCTTGATAGAGCAATATCCGCGTTAAAGGAGAGATTTGAACTGATGGAAAACCATAGTGAAGGTTTTAAATTTCCTCTATGATATTGCTAGCTTAGGAAAAGCATGGAGTGAATCAGAGTTAAAGAAAGCCTGCAAACACCTTGAAACAGTTTTGAGCGGTGGTGATGGAGATGACAAACCAAAAGAATATGACACTAACGGAGATGAGCTGTTTGATGAGCTTCAAATCTTTGGACCAATGCTGCCCCCTACAAGTCACTCAGCTGGAGCGTTGTCTTTTATAACCAAACGTGGTTTTGTGGATACTTTTCCAAATATTTTTGTAGCATTGAGAATCTTGTTAACGCTGCCAGTATCCGTGGCCAGTGGCGAAAGAAGTTTTTCCAAATTAAAACTGATAAAAACTTACCTACGATCAAATTTGAGCCAAGAACACTTAAGTGGTCTAGCAACCTTGGCGATTGAAAATGATGCCCTAAATGAAATGGAAACGGACATTCTACTGCAAGAGTTTTTCAAAATTAAAAGCCAGACGAATTCCTTTTTAATTGCAACATTGAGTATCTTAATTGTAATTATTAGGCTATTATTTTTTAATTTGAATTGTCTGTAATACAACCTGACGTTTAACAATGACTTGTACACACAATATTGATTGTAGACGATTTTGTGTTTTCCATCATACATCACATAACTTAAACTTAATAATGTAATGTATCGTAATTGTAGTCTACAATGTGTCACTGTATTTGTAAATGAACACTGGTAAATAAACATAAACTCTGGTTTGTCAGCTATTTTTTTTCTCCTAATTTGTTCCCCTTTATTTACTATTTAGGTACAAGGTATGTGACATTTACCGTTCTACGGTGTAGTGTATGACGGTTTATCGGGGGGGGGGGGCGCCAAAACTACTGTTTGCTTACACTATAAAATTAGCTAGGGCCGGCCCTGCATTTATTATGGTCTCGTAGATATACAAAGATGGGAAATTTTAAATGCTGTGCTCTTTATAATCATGTATACATGAACTTCTACGAGATATACCAGCCACAACACGCACAATTTCTGTAAAACTAAAACCCTTTATTGCAAGTACTGAGGTGCCGAGCCCCAAATAAGAAGTCAATACCGTAACCGTGACTCTACCAAACCAAAGTTAATATTTTTACTGAATATGGTGGTATTATTTTTCAAACTGGGACAATTAGATAGGATGATGTAGACAAAAAGGCAGACACAAAATTTATGTAATATCGCCAAGTCAATCATTGTCCACCTTAAGTTCCAAATATATTTTACTGATAATTGGTGTTCTATTTTTCATCATTTATTTCAATAAACATAGAAAAGACAATTTTTTTTTTAAATGTTGTAAACTGTTTTTTATATTAAGTTTAATTTGAGATTTTTTAAAAGTTGATAGGGTTGGAATAATACTACGCTGCTGTTAATTTCGAGTTCTGCTATACTACGATTCAAAAATACGAAAGCAATATCGTCAGCGTACATAAAAGTATTTTCTTGGTTTATAGAGAGCACCAAATTATTTATGTAAAGGTTAAATAAATTTAGTCCAAGTACTGACCCTTGGGGAACTCCAAATTTAATATCAATCAGTTCCGAGCGGTGGTTATTCAAGTTTAACCAGTTGCTTTCGATCCCTAAGGCACAACTCTAGCCACCTCAGTCCTCATTTGAGAAACTTATGCGTTGCAAACTCTCCATCAGTCTGTCATAACTGACACAGTCGAACGCCTTAGTCAGATGCACCATTACACCAAGTGTCCGCTGTCTTCTGCCCAGTGGGATACAAAAGTCGCCAATGCCTCACTAGCGGTCCTTGACGAACCGAACTGTTTGTCTGTTAGGACATTATTAGTAACCAAGTAAGGTGTCTTAACAGAGTCAGCATCCTTCAGGAGGATCCGCTCTGTAGAGTGTGTGTGATGAGCAGGATGAAACTGCCGAACACTTGCTCTTTGATTGCCCTTCAATAACAAGGGAGCGGTATGCCATCTTTGGTAGTTTGGACAAGGGTGGTGAATTTCCCCAGGAGGACCTGATAGGTTGTTTTCGGTACTTTGGTTGGTTTGTGGAAACTGCTGAAATCGTAGCCTAGTAGGCCGGATTCCAGGAGTCAAGTCTGTGGAAGCATCACACTCCAGACGCTGCACTAAGAGGAAGGTGAACTGGAGCTAAATTGAACATTCACATTGAATCACCCCTTCCCACCATAGCTACGTTGTGTGTAAAAAAACTCGGTAATATGTATACAGTTGTGTCACATAGTATATATATTTTTATAGTACATGCAATGTATACTATATTGAATACAATATATAGTATACTCTATGTACTTATGAGACGATAGCGTGAGGAGTGCTCATGTTGTCTTGTTTACAAAGACGACTTGGATGGATGGGACTTTCATTCATCACTGTCTGATGGCGGGAATATCTTTGTTGACCGAGGAAAAATCTATAGTTATCTCAAACACCTTAGATATACAATGGCGCTGATGACTTCCGCTTGATAACATCAATAATTTAGGGCGCAGCGTGATGGCTCTCAGTAGAGATGGAAACTTTTGTCGTTTAGTGGCAACGCGTTGCAACGTTATTCTACCAGCCGACAACAGGTTGCGGCAACGTATTATTTCAGTAACTGTTGCCGACTGGTCCGTCTAGCCATCGCGCAACGTTCTTTGAACAACGTTTTCCAGTGGCTGTTGCTTATAAAGCATTATTGAAATATTGTACAATAAATTACTAAAACACAGAATTTGTTACTATCATAATGTATTTGAACTTTATCATTAAGTCTGCTTAGCCTCGTAACCATAATTTATTTTGAAATAATTAAAAGCAAATTTTTGTATAAGAACAAAATTTCAAAATTAATCTCACATTATTCATAACATTCTTAATGACTATAATAATTTATAATTAAATAATATTTTTAAGTCAAAAAGGTATTAGACCAATAAAACATAGCAAAATTTAATAAAACTCTTAAATATAGCGATTAATCATTCATATAATTGTATTATTAATAATTAGTTATCCAATTAAAACTATTAATATGGATTTGCAGTACGTATTAGAATAATTAATTAGGAAGAAACGAAACCAAAAAAATAAGTTTTTTTAGTGGTAACAGTTTAAACAATACACACATAGTAACTTTACACAACTATACAACACACACAAATAAATGTAGTGAAACTGAACAATTTATTTCGTGTACTAAACATAATTGCAATTAATTTTGTCTACTAAATATATATTACACTAGGGCTTTATAAAACTGGTTTACAAGCTGATATTATCGAGCTGTAGATAGATTTTCGGCAATTAATGGTCACACTACACCTCTGTTGTTCATTATAAATCCGTTTCCCTAGTAACAGGTAAGGAGTTTCTCGTAACACGTTGCGAGGAAGTCAAGCTTACCGTTGCCTGCAACGAAACGAATGAATTCATTGTCAGTACGTTGCCAAAATAACAGGGATTTTCTCGTAATACGTTGCGAGGAAGTTAAGCTTGCCGTTGCTTGCAACGAAACGAATGAATTTCATTGTCAGTACGTTGCCAAAATAACAGGGAGTTTCTCGTAACACGTTGCGAGGAAGTCAAGCTTACCGTTGCTTGCAACGAAACGAATGAATTCATTGTCAGTACGTTGCCAAAATAACAGGGAGTTTCTCGTAAAACGTAGGGACAACTGTTGTTATGCGGCAACTCCGTTGTTTATCCTTTTATGTTTAAATAACGACCACCTCTATCTAGTTCGCAGTCACATCCTTGCGATGTTGTTTGGATGTTCGTTTCGCAGTCCCATCGTACTTGTCTTGTTGTTTTATTTATTTGTTAGTGATTTTTATTTTACATTGTGACAAGTTCTTAAGCTAAGGTTAAACATACAACTTGTCTACTAGTCGCATATACCTGTTACCTATTACTATTATTATAATACAATGTGTCAGAATAACTACAGTGTATTCAGAACCACCTACAAAACTGGTTGTTAGGTAAATCAAATGAAATATTTTCAGTTGGTGGTTTTTTTCTGCTATTTGACCATCAGTGATACACACTGGAAAATCTTAGAGCGTTCATATTGAGAGTAAGGTCCATAACATTTCTGGGTGAAATATTTAACTCAGCTGTATTTTGTTTCATGTCCGGCTATACCGTGAATAATACTGAATAATTTATATGGTATTTAAATGTCCAATATGAATGAATAAAAGTGAGTATATTTTAGAAAATATACTAATTTATTTTTTAGATATCTAGTAATATTAAAGTGAGTGCAAAGTGTAATTGTAGGTGTAAAGTAAAGTAAAGCTGCCTTATTTTATCAGGCGAAGATAAAGCTAAGAAGCCCTCTCTAAAACTTAACCTGGGGACCAACGGTTTAAAGGTGACTTCCGAACCACCACCAACGGACGGGCAGGCGGGCTGCTTGCAAGGACAGGATCGCTCAGCGGTCACTCATCCAAGCAGCAGCCACGCTCGACGTTGCTTGATCCGGTTATCTTACGATAACCGTTGTACCCACTACACTACGCCATTGGGTAGGTACTCTATGTAGTTTAAAAAAATCCTATTTATGTCATCGAATAAGACAGACTGTATCACAGGCTAAAAATGCCTCAAAAACATAAAAAGCACTAGTGTTGATACTCTAACAGTTACTAAAACAAATTCAGAATGGTTAAATTTTTAGTGAAACGCAAAACACGAACATTGTTTATACTAATAATAACCTAACTCTATTATGTTGCTTATCCATGATACAGCTTAATACAATCCACGAATCTCTGGTGTTATAAGTTTCTCGTTATTATACTTTTCTAAGAATTTAGAAACTAAAGTGAATTTATTTTTAAAAATTCGCGATCCTTGTATCTTATATTTTAAACGTTACATTAAAGGTCAACACGTTTCCTAAAGGTCAAGTACGTGATTCTTTTCTTAAAACATGTATTTCTAATAAATTGCACATATTCATACCTAACTTAGAGACTTTTAATTTCTTATTTTTAGTTAAATAAACTATACTAAAATATATTAATATCAATAACACTAATCTAGAGTACTTTGAGAACAGATTCAGTTTAAAGGCAAAAATGTTATATAAAATTAATAAAATCACCATTATCTAAGAACTCGACCGAAAAATTGCTATTTTAATAAAGACTAGCAAACATAATTCATCGCATATTAAAAATATAAAACATACACAAACATTAGTCTTAACATATTGATTAATATTGTAGTAACATTGAGCCATTATATGATAGCGAGCGTTTGTGATTGTTGTAACGAGTTTCTGATTTTGTTTCCTGCCTGTAGTGCAGTCATTGAAGCATTATTGCTCCGAATTTTTTTACTGTGAACCGAATTGCATACAATTTTGGAATTAGCTTCAAAAGTTACCCTTAACTTCTAAAGTGAAAATGATTTGAAACTCCGCAAACCACCCTGGGGGTGGTTGCCACACCTACTTGGGGGTGAATTGTTTTTTTTTTTTTCAAAATAACCCCGGATATCAATATAAGGCCTAATTTTAAGCAAAAAAGCTCATATCACATGAAGCTACGGACACGCAACAACACACTTCACGAAACAACATGAGAAATGTTGCAACTGAAACGTCAAAGATCGCGAGTATGGGACGGGGAATCCCCCACGACAGCGTCAGGCTCTTTTGCGGGATTCCCCGAATTATAAATAGAGCTAAGCTAGTGCTAGTGGAGGAATCCCCGAAAAAGAAATTGTTGTGCTAGCGATTTATTTTTTTACATTGTTCTTAAAGTTGAGAGACCGGGTGAGGTTTACCCCAAAAATGTGACACCGCGGTGCGGCCCGCCCCCCTTTTTTCTACGCCACTGAGCTAATGAAAACAATCACTACTGTGATGCAAATCGTTGAACAACACACAAAGTTTTTCGAAAAATCCAATACTTTTCAAGTTATTGGCAATTGAAAATTCGCAATTTTTTCACGTTTTCCATCGGTTTTTTGCAAATATCTCCAAAAATTTATTACGTTTTATCGAAAATTTTATAAAATAACAAAATTGTAAGCAGGTAAAAAAGATGAACAATTTGGTTTTTTATAAAGTATTCTAAGTGCAATATTAAACTAGATATTAAAGATCAAAGCCGTTTTTTATTTTGTCTGAAATTTAATCGATGTGGTCAATGCCATCTAGCGGCGAGCAGATGCATTTTAGGCATTCTAATAAAAAAATGTTTTTGTAGTGCTTAAAATAAGCTTTAAAATGAAGCACTATTAAAAGTTCTTTTGCACGTAAAATAAGCGAGCTGTTATTGCAAATAAGAGGAGCATCTAATGTTTTCTTCTTTTAAATCAATGGGTTTCATAAGTGCTATTTCCACCAAAATTAAAATTAATCGTATTCCGCCTAGAATTAACTTTATTATGAAGATATTGATAGATTTTATCAGTTTGGCTGCTTCAGGACACATATTTTTCAAAATAGTCACGATTAAAAAAATTTCAAATTAAAAAAAAAACCCACTTTTTTTCATAATATCTCAAAAATGACGACAGATACGTATAAAAGTGCAGTGCAGGGATAAAAAATTTAGGTATTTTTCTGACAAAAAACAATTTGGTTTTTTTGTTTTTTCTGTCAAACAAAAATTGACGGAGATATGATTGTTTAAAGAGCGCGTGGCAGCGCAATCACAGCCTCTCTTAAGCCCTTTAACCCTTCACCGTTTTAGAAAAAGGTTTTTACTATATAATTGCAATGAAGGAATATTGTAGCTCTCTTAATTACCTTTACAATGGTTTTTTATAAATTGTGATAGCATGAAAAATTGAAGGAGTTATGGTCCAAAAACTTATCATATTTTTTTTCTACTTTGTAACTGAAAATTTCGGAGTGTGAATATTTGGAGCAATGTGAAAGTACGCAGTATAATATAGACCCAAAACTATTGTAATGTGCATATATATATATATATATATATATTTATATTATATATATATATATATATATATATATATAATATGGCTCATATATTTTGAAAAACTTAGGCATGAATACATACCAACGTTCTTTTGAACGATATATATAACACATTTGAGTGAATTTTATATAATTTATAAAATATTTTATTCAATAAATGGCAATTTTTTACTATAAATTAAATTATTTTTAAATATGTAATCATATATATTTTACTGTTTTAATTTAGGGGTAGTTTTAAGGGTAGAAAAGCTTAAGAATATGATAATCATTTTTGAAAGTGTGGAATAATATTTAAATCCTTTTCACAATTTTATATCAAAAAAATTTTTAAACAATTTTTTATCAAAGGGGTAGTTTTCAAGGGTTGAAAGGGGGTTTAAAAATTTGATAATTATTATAGAGAATATAAAATATTACTTACTCAATACTTACATCTTTTTATGTCATACCAAAGTATTTTTTGTGATTTTTTCAATTTAGTGGGTTGTTTGCAAGGGTTTTAAGATTTTAAGGGGTTGAAAAATTATTTTAATATGAGGTAATTGTGTTAGAAAAAAAAAAAAAAAACACTTTACAATTTTATCACTTACTATTAGACATGTTTTCTTAGCGATAAAATGGCTCAATGTCAATTTTCCATTAAGGGGTTGTTTACACCCCTTAAAAATAATAGGCGGAGTTCAGATCATTTTCACTTTTGAAGTTAAGGGTAAGATGAGCCTAATTCCAAAATTTTATGCAAATCGGTTCACAGTAAAAAAAATTCGGAGGTAAGACCGTATTTTTCGCTTCAATGACTGCACTACTGTGCCGACTGTAGTTTCCGACCCTATTTAAATTAAAATTATAAAACAGGAAAAGCTCTGTAATTTTCTACGCTAAAGCACGAAAAATATGTTTCGAACCAAAATACGACTCATCACTCAGTATTGCACATTCCCAGCGTATCGTCTATTTTCATTTATCCAGCAAATTTAATATTCTGCTATAGACCACGAAATTTTAATAATCAATTCAAAAACTTATTTCTGCTTTTTTCTTTACGAACTTCTATATCATACAGTATTCACATTAAGACTACACATACAAAATCTTTTTCCTTGTTTTCTCTCAGTAATGTCTTTTCTTCTAAATTATTTAGATAGAAGTAATTAAATTAGTGGTTAATACCCATCGAAATATTAACTAGAATGTTTCTCTCCTTTATGATCTGTTCCAATACTCTTTGTTGTATAGTGGGGTAGCTAATCGCCAGTATCAGTACTTTTTAATAGAATTCTAAGTATATGAAAAATAAATTATATTTCTAAACTATTCGCATTTTTTTAGACAGCCCTGAAAGATTTTTCATCGTATTTTTCCAAATATTTGTGGTCAAAGATCTTTAAGTTTTATATGGTCAGATAAAACACGTAAAATCCAACTTTAGAAGCATTTAAATAATACCCTTCCCATCATTAGCAATTACAGTATGACTACAGTATATCACTCGTAAGGTAAACCACAAGAGACTGTACCGGCAGGCAGAACAGAAATATTCTAGTCTGGAGGAGAGGAAAATCTGTAACAACTATTAATGCAGGTGAAGTCTTACCAAAGCCAACTTAAATTGGAGTTTGCAATTCGGTCGAGAGTTCCTTTTAAAGAATTTAGATCCTATTAATTAGGTTCTTTAAGTGGTCATGCTGCTCCATATAGCCTGAATTCTTTGTGTACGTTTGTATTTGACAAAGAATGTAATTTGAAAGGCACAATTATAATGTTTACTGAATTATTCAATCATCGTGAATTGATAAACAATAAATAAAAATATGAGTTTGGTGGCCTGATTAAATTTAAATCTTCCTGGGATGGAAAACGTCAGATTAAAAATTAATTGGAATGTACAAACCCTACAATAAACTATCTAAAACGTTCAAGTTAATAAAAAACTTGCAAGTACAGCTAATTTAACTAAAATTTGAAAAATACATTAATTACAAAATACAACGAACACGCGATAGTTGGTCTAACACCACAAACACGCACACTCACACTCACACTGTCCAATACTAAATATTACTGCAAATTAACAATAGACAGTACAAATAAACACTCTCAACTACAGAGGTAGCACGAATACCCCTAACTACTGCAAATCAACAAAATGTAGTACAAATAATTACTCTCAACTATGGAAGTAGCACAAATAACTTACGAAAATATGTACTATACGTTCGTGATAAAGATACATAGAGCCCTGTTGAACAGTTACACACCGATAGGCCATCACACACTGTGAGAACAATAATCGTTACTACTCGCCATCAGCATCAGTAAACTTTCCTCATTCTCTTTCCCAGTAATGTCTCTCTTTCTTTGCTATTTTATACGAAAGAAAGTGATAAAGCATCTTATATAAAATCACCAACATTTGAGTATAAACAATGTTTGTGATACTATAGCCTACGTTCGTCCCCCCCCCCCCCCCCCCCCCCCCCCCCCCTGATAAATGATCACATAGGAGCCCTATTGAACAGTTTACACACCGATAGGCCATCACACACTGTGAGAACAATAATCGTTACATACTTCGCAATCAGCATCAGTAAACTTCCTCATTTCTTTCCCAGTAATGTCCTCTTTCTTCTATTTTACTTAAAAGCTATAAAGCTTTATATAAACTCCCAAACATTGATGGTTAAAAATGTTGTGTAACTAACATGCTACGTTCGTGATAAATTTAATAGAGCCTGTTGGAACAGTTAACACACCGATAGGTATACACACTGTGAGGAAACAATAATCGTTACTACTCGCAATCAGCATCAGTAAAGCTTTCCTCATTCTCTTTCCGAGTAATGTCTCTTTTCTTCTATTTTACCTAAAAGCTATTAAAGCTCTTATAGAACTCACAACATTGAGTTAAATTGTTGTGTACTATAGCCGTACGTTCGTGATAAATATACATTGAGCATGTTGTACAGTTACAACGATAGGTCTCATCACATCACTGTGAGAACAATATCGTTACTATCGCAATCGCATCAGTAAAACTTCTCATTCTCTTTCCCCCCAGTAATGGTTCTCTCTTGTACTATCTTATTTTACTAAAAGCTATAAAGCTCTTATATAAATCACCAACATTTGAGTTAAAATATGTTGTGTACTATAGCCTACGTTCGTGATAAAGATTACATGGAGTCCCTATTGAACAGTTAGCACACCGATAGGGCCATCACACACTGTGAGAACAATTAATCGTTACTAAACTCTGCACATCAGCATCAGGTAAACTTTCCTAGGGGGGGGGGGGGGGGGGGGGGGGGGGGGGGGGGGGGGGGGGGGGGGGGGGGGGGGGGGGGGGGGGAAAATTATATATTATATGTGTAATCATTCTCTTTCCCCAGTAATGTCATGCTCTTTTCTTCTATTTTACGAAAAAGGATAAGAGCTCTGACATAAATCATCAGACATTGAGTTAAAATGTTGGTGTTACTATAGCCTACGTTCGTGATAAAGATACATTAGAGCCCAGTTGAACAGATACACACCGATAGGCCATTCACACACTGTGGGCAGCAACACATAATCTTTAACTACTCGCCATCAGCATCCAGTAAACTTTCCTCCTCATTCTTCTGTTCCCCAGTAATGTCTCTTCTTTCTTCTATTTTACGAAAAAGGATAAAGCTTCTGACATAAATCACCACACTTGTATTAAAATGTTTTGTTACTATAGCTACGTTTCGTGATAAAAGATACATGGAGCCCTATTGAAACAGTTACACACCGATGTGCCATCACACAACTAGTTGAGAACAATAATCTTTACTACTCGCCATCAGCAAATCAGACATAAACTTTCCTCATTCTCTTTCCCCAGTAATGCTTCTCTCCTTTCTTCTATTTTAACTAAAAAGGATATAAAGCTCTGACATAAATCACCAACATTGTATTAAAATTGTTTAGTGTTACTATAGCCTACGTTCGTGATAAAGATTACATAGAGCCCAATTGAACAGTTGCCACACCGTATAGTGCCGGCATCACACACTGTGAGGAACAATTAAGGCTACTACTCGCCATCAGCATCTGTAAACTTTCCTCATTCTCCTTATTCCCAGTTAATGACTCTCATTCTTTTTATTTTACCAAAAACTATTAAGCTTGATCAGTGACGTAGCTACCTT
>NW_025785885.1:0-19436 GCF_021130785.1 Homalodisca vitripennis | reverse complement strand
CAGAATGATGTGGATTATGAACCTATACAAAAACCTGTTAATACGAAAACATTTGATTTAGCAATACTTTGAGATCGAATGGCGTAAACAGATTTTAAATTCACACTTTAAATTGCCTTGTTTTTTTTAAATAACAACACATTTGGAATTTATGAGCACTTCTTATTTTGGAGATCTGTTACAAAGATCTGATAAAATACACTATTAAATAGGGCATACTTAACATGTTAAAAGAAAAATTAGGTAGTTGAATCGGTTTTAATGTATGGTAAAGTACTGCCCGCCTTTGATGTTGGTTCTGGAAGGCGCGTTTTAAGAGTACTACTACGCAAAGGATGATCAGATATTTTTATATACTCAACGAGTGGTTGAAGTGCTTGGGTTCCCGCCCAGACTAAAAAAAAATCACTTGTTCTTATATGGAGCAGAAACGTCAAAAAAAGTGAGCGGTGAAAGAATCGGTAGGGTTTTTGAACCAAAAATTGAAAGCATTTATAACTCAAAGCCTTAAGAAGTTATTGAGCTAATTCAGGAAACAACTTGCTGTTGGGATATTATTGTTTAGCTCGAAATCCTGAACATTCATAGTATTTTTATAGATTGAGATTACTAGTTGGAAAACATTTCTCCGTAATATAATGTCAATTTAGAAATGGAAAACATTTGAGAAGTTTTAGATCACCGTTACCAACTGACAGAAAGCGGTGTAGTAAAAATAATAATATCTTCTTGTAACTTTTTTTCGCCCATTTATTCTTTGTTGTGTTGTTAACTGGTTGTTGTTAGCTCTGTTATTGTTTCTGCTTGTCTTTTGGTTACACATTTATAATTACGAATTGTGCCCTCTTGGTTATATATTTACATTTATTGCTTGCATTTGTTGCTTTTATAGTTTTTTTTATCTGTTGGTTATCATATTTTTTACATTCTTATTATTCATTTACAGTATTTTGCCCATTGTTGTTTACTTTTATATTAGATTTATTTGAAACTTGTTGATTTATTTATATCCTTTATTTATTCATATGTCACGTCTTAGACTAGTTAGATGTTGCATGGCATTTAAGTTAAATATTAATGTAATTTTTGTCCAGTTTTTTTATTCTACCACTATCAGGTCATGGAACTAACTTAATATTCTTTTTTACCTCTTGTTATTCATTTATAAGTCTTTATTGTTTCATTGTTGTAATGTATTTTTTATAGGTTTACTTCCCCACGTACTGTAGTATTATATTTATCTTTTTTGTTTTCTCCATATGGTGTCACATCTTTTACAGTAGTATATACTAAGTTAAAACTATCACTAATTTTATTATAATACTTAATCACTAATTTTTATTCATTAAATTTGTACATTCTTATTACATGTTAATTATAACGTTTAAATTATGCTATTAGATTTGATTTAGAGTCCAGCATGTTTGGTTTTGGACCTGTTTCTTTAAGTATTTATTTCTTAATAATCTATCATAGAGTTTATAAATGTAAATTGGTTTTTTGAAACGTTGTAAAGGCAAATAAATAAATAGTAGATATCTCTGTTAAACTCTATCATGTAAGTTTGTTTATCAACATTAGATCAATAGAGCCTCACAGAGTACCGTCAAATAAAAATTGAAGAAAATCCAAATCCTGGGACTATATAACATTACGCCCCTAGAACGACAAATATATTTTGAAAGTTATGTTAATAAAAATACAAATAAAAAAATACATTTTGAACAGGCCAAAACAACGAATAAAACTGCATGAGACGAGTGTAAAAGGGACGATTCCTCCATGCACGGATCAGGGTCTACGGAAATTCTGAGATGTAGTTGGGGTTCAGGTTTCTCTATAACTTCTACACAAGTTAGTCGACACATTACGCATACAAATCGATCATTGCGGGAATATAGTTTGCAGAGCCAAACTTGCAATAGAATTCGACAAAAGCAAAGTAACTTATAAAATGTATCCATACTATTTAAACCAAGAATAAATAAGATGAAAACATGGAAATACATCAAGAAAGGCAAAATCTCACATTAAGAGCGGGAAAATCGCATTAAAATTTATCAAAAAAGCTGGCAAGCTTGCGATTATTTATAGAGGGACAAACTATGTCAGTCACCTTCGGATTGGTTGGAGGCTTCAGCCAATCACGGAAAGGCTCCGCCCCTTTAACTTATCTGTAGGAGAAGCTTATTTTTTACTAGCAGTTTTCCATTTAAATATCTCTACCTGAAAAAATCCACAAAAATGGTTAAAGTTCTTAAAGGATTTTAGTCTGTATTTAAGAATGTTTCAAAGTAAGTGGTAGGCAGGAAATTTTAAGACGGTCGCAAATGACACCAAAACGGGGGTATTATATCTAAGAGCAATTATTTTTTTGTTTTGGGTACATCAAAGTTTCGAAATTTAAATATTTGGGAATATCGAAATTAAATCAAAATCTGTTGCTATAATGAGATTGGTTTTAATGTAGATATCTGCCAAAGTGCGAATACAAGAAGTTTCATTGGTTACATATGAGTGTACATATGTATGAGGAAATACATATGAGTATACGAGATCATCCAATAAATTCTAGGGAGAGTAACATTTATGTAAGCAAATTGCAGCGTAAAAAATAAATAACAGTTCACGTTAGATAAAATGCATAATAATCAGTTCTTTAAGCAACAATTTTAGGACTAATTCTAGTTGCTAATATAAAAAAATCCATGCTTAAATATAACTGTAGCAGTTGCAACTAGGTTATCGTATCAATTTTGAACTGAACCTAGAGACTTTGGTGTTTAAAATTAGATTTTATGCATACTATTGTTTTTGTTTGTTTGTTTGTTTGTTTAATCTATGTACTTGTAACTAATTTAAACATATCTATAAGGAATAAATATTACTATCCAATTTAGAAAATATCAACTTTTGATCAATATTACTGCGTGAATATTTTCTTGTCTTCTGATAATACTGTATGGATATATTTATTCTTGTGCCAGCAGTATTGCGATAAATTGGACAATAATACGACACCGAACAGAGAGCGCCTCCGGATGCAGAGACGAAAATAATGGGCACGCAACTTCCGTCACATTATACACTCGTAAATCCTCAAGTTTCCTGTTCTTTATTTAGGAAACCTATCAGACGTTTTGAATTTCTAAACTATACTTTATTCATCCTTAAACTCAACAGTATATTTTCAAACCATTGCTATGTGATCACTTTTCTGAGTTCTTTTCAAACCCACATTATTTGTTGTTTCACTTACTTTGTATGGTTTTTCTATAGGCTACTTATAGCAAAGATAGTAGATACAGAAAACAAATTGTCTTCCTGAGTTACTTACAACTTATTTTTTTATTTCCCCATCATCTGTTCCAATACCGTTCACTAAGTTTCTGGACTGAGCGATGGTCCAGAGGTATATATATATATAGGGTGTGCACAAAGTCATGTCACACTTTTAATTGGTTATAGCTACTCTATTAATCGTAGGTCTATATATAAATAAAAAACATTTTTGTTTATAAAGTTTTGTTTTATTTAGTTCAGTTACCCACTGCTGATTCTTTCCACCTCATCCGTGGCCATCGATTTTAGGAAAACAGCCATAATGGCAAAAAAGTTCTATAAATTTTGTGGCTATTTAAGTTTTATACTGTGATTTAAGTGCAGTGTGGAGTATCGTCGAGTGTTTCATTAAAATCCTTTTACAGACACAGCATTTATTGATGGGATAATACGTTTTTTGGAAACAAGAACATCAAACCGTAGAAAACATTAAATCCGTTTTGTAAGAAGTCCAAACACGTCCGAGCGGGAACATGGACGTGAGGTGAATGTTCCTAAGTATACAGTACACAAAGGTTTGAAGAAAATACTAAAAATTGTAGGTTAAACATCAACTATTGCATGCTTTGAAGACAGATGAGAAATTAAAGAGGTGTGACTTTGATGTTATTCAGTATGACATTGGACTGAGTAAACATTTTATAAAAAACAATTATTTTTTACTGTTGAGGCTCCCTGTTACTTGTCTGAGAATGTGTATTATTGTAACGTTCGTATACTTTACACTTAAAAGAACGAATCAGAGCTTCGACTGAATCAGTTATCCTAGAAGTCCTGATCAAAATATAGGTGGAGGTCAAAGTTCACTTGAACGTCTACAGGGTGCTCATGTTGAGCTCAGATAAACTGACGCAAAAACTTTTATTTTTTTAACAATATCTATTATTTAGAGAAATGTAAATATTTATTCATTTGTGACGTTACCTGATGATGGAATCATTGATTCTGAAAGGCCTTGCAATAATAAAACTAATATTGAAACATTTGTATTCATTGACCAGTGATATTAAATTATACTTTATCCAATGCTTAATGATGAATCTTCATTTACGACGCAAAAATGTTTAAATTACTCTCTAATCCTATTTTTGATCTTATTCTCGTGCCGTATATACTTTTTGTGGAATACAGTTATTTAAAAGTGTAACATGGCTTTGTGGACACACTATATATATTGAAACATATTTGTCGTTTAAAAATAAACTAGTTTTTAATACATTGTTAATGAACATGTGATGGCCTGTTTAATTCTTTTTCTGTCTCGGTAGTGTACAATTATAAAGTAATGGTCTTCAAAGGAGATTCTGCAAGAAACGAAACAGATTTTTACAAAAATTGGTTTTTACGCAATATCCACACACGGCTGTCTTTTGCGTTTGCGAGTCGAGATCATATCAAAAGTAAACAATTACACCATAATTACTAACTGTTCTATTGTTTAACATACGTGGAGTATTACAGGGTGTCCAAAAAGTCCCGGGTCGGTTAAATATTTTTCAAAATATTTTAAATAGAGATACAAAACCTTACACAAAGTTACTGGAAATAAAATCTATTTTATCACATATTCAGTGATCCGCTACTTCCCCAGGGGGGCGGCCCGCTAGGAGTCAGAAGAAAATCTTAAATGTAAGCATAGGTTGATATGCATATCAAATTAAAGGTCTATATTAGTAGAGTATAGAGCCACAAACCCGACCTCAAACGGATAACCGAGTCAAAAATGGCAGCCGTTCAAAGATGGCAAGAGTTTGGGTCCAAAAAGTCACGGGTCGGTTGAATATTTTTCAAAATATTTAAAATAGAGCTACAAAACCTTACACAAAGTTACTGGACATAAAAAATCTATTTTATCACATATTCAGTCATCCACTACTTCACTCAGGGGGGCGGCCCGCTAGGAGTCAGAAGAAAATCTTAAATGTAAGCATAGGTTGATATGCATATCAAATTAAAGGTCTATATTAGTAGAGTTACAGAGCCACAAACCCGACCTCAAACGGATAACCGAGTCAAAAATGACAGCTGTTCAAAGATATGTCCAGTAACTTTGTGTAAGGTTTTGTAGCTCTATTTTAAATATTTTGAAAAAATATTTCAACCCGACCCGGGACTTTTTTGGACACCCTGTATACAAACAAAATTACACAACGTAATTTTGCCGTTGCTGGTCCAACACTGTACAATATTGTAATTATTGCATTGTAATTACAAGGATGAGTAGACCGCGTGCAATGTAAAACAGCCTTGGATGAGAATAGCATAACAGCATTTCATGGAATTTCATACACCATCTTCTAATTCGGTCTTGTCTAAATTGAGATGAAGTTCCATTCAAAATATCAATTCCCTATTTATTCTTTCTCAAAATATGCTGGGTACAGACAGAGAGATAGACGGAAGAGAATTCCTGGTAGTTACCTCAGAAATAGGCTTCAATAAACGCTCAACCAATTAATTATTTATTTTATTTACACTATTTTGTGATACCTTGTATTGGTTAGACAGTGTTTAAAAGAAGATTCTACTACTCTACAGTTGCCATTGACAAAAACGTTTCTCTCTTGGTAATGAGAATTTTCAAAATGTATAATTAAACATTTCAAAAACTCTAAGGAAAAAAAGAGAAATTGAGAGGAGATAACTCGAGGGTGTTTAAGGTAATGTGTTACACAGGTCGGACTAATGCTATTACAAGCCTGTTTTGACATAAAGATAATGAGTCCACACATTAAAGGATAAGTGGTAGAGAGGACTTTATAGTCCTAAGTTTGCCTCTCAATTAAGTTCTTTTTCATTTCACTTCAATTACAGACTTCAGTACCTACTTCACAGAACAGTCTCGTATTTTCCTAGTTTGTAAGTCAACGTTAAGTTCACCACCGACCTCTCCCCCTTGTCCTTTCCCTTGGGGCGGTTTAGCCACCAGGATACTACCCTCTAGGCGCCATATTGCGCCATGTCGGCATAGATATTTTATGTTTGATGTTCATTTTTAAAATTTATCCTTGAGGCACCAACACTTTAGATTCACAGCGAGATGGTCTTTCTTACCAGATTTATTTTTCCCAAAAACGTATCCATTTTACGAAAACATGTCCTCAGCACTTAAAACATGGACTTCACTAGATTAAATCGTAGTTGAAGTCAAATTCCGTTAGCAAATCCAAAACAATTTTCAATACGGTTAAATAACGCTAAAACAATTTAATAAAATAACCTACTTTGTTAAGGATCATTAAGAATGCGTTTTACCTCGGTGCTTTATCAGTACTCTTTATCAGTACTATCAGGACTATCTCTTATCTTATCGCTATGCCGATAACGGAAACAGGTCAGGGAGGGGTGCGCCTGAATTAGCACCCCCTGGACATAGCACCCCCTCGCTACTGACGTCATTTTGACGTCACGAAAGGGGGTGCTAAATCAGCACAGTTGGCAGTGTCCAGGCCCTGAATAAGCACCCCCTTCGAATACGGGGGTCCTAATTCAGCGCCTTGACCGTGTTCATGTGCTGATTTAGCACCCCCTTCGAATAGGGGGGTCCTAATTCAGCGCCTTGACCGTGCCCATGTGCTGATTTAGCACCCCCTTTGAATCTGGGGGCTGCTAAAATCAGCGCCGTATTGATGAGATGAATAATTACCCCAATGGAATAGAATAATAAACGTTTAACCATATTGCGATATATTTTTCAATAAAATAATATATATATATATATATATATATATATATATATATATATTATATATAGTCATATATATTATATATAATTGTATATATATAATAATTTAAATATATTTCAATGAGTAGATTTACTGCATTGCTGTGGTTTACTTAATATTTCAAAAACAAACAGTTCATTACCAATTGTAAAAAACTAAGCATGAAGTATACTTAAGTAAAAAACTAGATTTCTAGGCATTCAAATACAGGTTAATTTTAAAGTAAAATTAATTTGAAATCATGGTACGAACAACGCAAAGGAACTGATATTGCGTAAATCCGGCATGCGTAATAAATATACATAGTCAGAGATTATATCAAACCTATTAACCACTTTAAAAACAATTATTTATTTATTTTAATTTTTCGAATACCAATCAAAAGCGGGGAAAATTTAGAACCGTGAAATTGTAATTTTGCGACGGCTAAGAGCCAATTATTTTTAAGGACCCATCATAAACTGAATTATACTATTTAAACTGAATAGTATAATTCAAACACACTTGACAAACAATTTAAATATTATTTTATATCTACAAGAATCAATATCATTCAGTTATATCCATATTAGTGAGTTCAACTATAATTAAAAAAACGTTGAAAACAATGTTAAAACACGTAGCAATAAATATACTACCATATTTTCAAAAGCGTTATTGCTTAGGTCAAAACATACATTTATATACTGAGTATTATGGATCTACATTGCTTAATTTCCCCTCTGTCGGTTAGTGTGCGTTTTTTTGTTGTTGTTAAAAATGGAATATCTTTTAAAATCTAAAAAGAAAACCTAATAAATTTAATCCTACCAAGTTTTGGTTCAAAATTTTATGGCGGCTAAAAATAATATAATGATGTTATCTTTAATACTTTCAAAATAGTTGCTATTAAAACATTTTACCTTTTAACTTCTTAAAAATCTGCAATTATTCTAAATATTGCAAGAAAATGAATTTGAGAGAGTTCTATCACAAATCTAATGACCAAATATATAAAATATCATATGCACAGATTTACTGTAACAAACCACTGTCGACATTGAGGTTCTCAGCGAGTAGGTCACGATACAAAAATCGAGTAAACGGCAGCTCCAGAATATCTTATGCCAATTGTGCTCACATCTTAGTCCTTCATTTAAAGTACAGGAAATACATTAATATCTGTTGCCAAGCAACTTTTTTTCTAATAAATTAAAAACTACTAGAGATATTGCAAATTTATCAACAATGAACGTCTTTATGAACAATGAAGGACAAAAACAAACGTCTTAATTAAAAATAATAAACTGTTGTATTTATCATAAAGCTTAAATTTATTCACAATATATGTTACAAAAACTAAATAAAGTGACTAGGTTATTTGTTATATATTAAGAATAATAAACAAGAAAAATCTTCCAGTAATATTCAGGACAGTAATGCTGTTATAGATGACAAAATCAAAGATAAGCGGTTTTATTGGAAATACATCTGATTGTCGCTTGACTAAATTTTCATAAATAAATATGTCCTAAAACAACAGATATTTAAATAAATTCATTAAACATCAAATATATGATTCTATTCTATCCTTAGATAGGCCTGAAAACATGTATTTCAAATGTTTTGCATAATAAATGACAAAAATAAAAAAATAGGGACAAGATACTCTAAATGCTGATGTTAATTTATTTTCACGAACCATGTTTTTTACAGTATATATGCTCTTAATGAGTTATTTATTATTAGTTTGAAATAGTATTTAAGTAATTAGATTTGTGATAAAATCAACGATCAGATTTATTCTTGTATACCTGCTGGATTTTAAGGCATTCAAAGTTAATCGATTTAATGGCCGCCATTTCGAAAGTATTAATGAATATTTTTTTATAACTGGCCTTATTACCACAAATATTTGATCCAAATTAGGTAGGATTTGTTTATTCGTTTTAAGATATTAAAGCGGAATTTGTCTATAAAAAACACATAGACACTGACGGATAGGAAACAAAGCACCAAAGATCTATTTCCATATATTGAAATGCGTTTTCCATGACCTGAGCAGTTGCGGTATATAGTCCTAAGGAAATTACAGGACACATCTGAATATAAAATTAATATACAGAGGTGTTCCACAACCTCTACCAATATTTTCAGACATTATTCATGGACCAAAGGCAAAAACATTTATATTCACCTCTCTAAAACTCAATAATTACTCAAATAGCCACAATTTTGCTTTGTTTTTGTCTTTTTTACTTTACTATTTATATTTGATGGATTTTTTAGGTTAAAATTTTGTATATATCTTTATAACCTTAAGGAATAATTAAATAAAAAATTTAAATTTGTTACAAGCTTTATTTTTAAAATAGTGAATTTCTAAAAAATCTGTAAGTGTAAATATCTTAAAACTGATATATGGTAAAACAAGATCTCAATTATTACACAATTTAATTAAAAATCCAACGATACCAAGTTTTAAAATTGGTTGTGAAATAAGGGAGATAGTTTGTTTTTATAAAACCAATTACTGTTTTTTAAAACCAATTACAAAAAAAAAACATTATGGTTGCCTGTAAAGTCGGTATTACGGGCGAAGATTTTACGTGACAACGTCTTTTTCTCGGTAGAATATTTATTGATATGAATATTATTAAATTGCACAATAGGAACAAGGAATTGAATGAAAATAAGAATTGCACAAATTTTAACTATAGAAATATATTATGTTTACTAAAACATTGTACATAATTTGAAATTAATTAAAATTTGTTATTGTAAATGGTAAGTTAAATAAAACATTTACTAAAATTGGAATTTGAAATTCTTGCTAAACACAGTTAAATTCTAACTCCGCGCGTGGTGATTGGTCGGTTTAGTTCGTTTGTTTGGTCGCACTGTTATGACAGGTTAGAGGTTATAATTTGTTATTTTAAATGTTTGACTAGCAAATACGCGCTGTTTCTTCTCAATCGACTGAATTACGATTGATTGCAGAGTGATTTAAACTAATAATTTACTTAACACTATCAACATTTGTCAATAGTATGACATAACCTATAAACTCAGTTTCTCAACTTTTGTGTCAATCTAACAATTAAATCAATCAATCAATCATAGTTTACGATAATGAAATATCAGTGTACAATTATTTACCTTTATTGTTGTAGTTGTTGTAAATGACGAATCTAAGCACTCCACATTTTCACGAATAAAACACAGTTATCTGCTTTATCCCGTGCGGCGGACCCACAGTTATCTGCTTTATCCCGTGCGGATCCCGTGCGGCGGACCTACTGGACGGGCATCGTAACGTTAACCAGGCGTTACACTTTTTCATGAGTGACTCCGAGCCGCAACCTAATTTAAGACGTTGTCACGTCAAAAATATCCGCCTTTATTATATGACAGCACTGAATGTGGGCTGCAACAATCAGCTGTTTTGATTTTAGCTGCTCTAATCAGGTGATTTTAACATTACATTGCTGAACTGTGGTTATAATGTCCTTAATTATTTGTGAATATAAGTTTATTTTGATTAAGACGTCAGAAAAAAAACAATCTAATACATGTTGATTACCTAGACCTAAAATTAAAAATGTCTATGTTATAGTTATTATATTTCTATTTAATATTTTGTTTTTTAAATGGAAGACCTCAGACCTACTTCTGGCTTGTAAATTTTATACGGAGTTTGTAGATATGCTATTGATTACGGTGGTAAAACGTAGATGCTTAAATGTACCAGTAAAGATTGCTATTTGTTGCAGTTGTTAAGTTTGTTCTAACCGAGGTTTGAAGATTTTTGTTCTACCCGGAAAATAAAACATTAAAAAAAACATAAAAGTTTACTGTATACAAAATGAAATATTATGTATATTTGTATAGTATTTTTTTATTACTACTGAAGTAATATTTATGCTTCTATACATCTGTTGACTACCTAGTTTACAAATCAGCTATTAAATATTGCAACGAATTGAAAAATTAGAGTGTAAACAACGTTCATTTACACTTTCCGATATAAATAGCCTTAAAATAAAAGTTCAGCTAAGCTGAAGTGTAATTTTAAATTTTACCTTTTTATAGACGCTTTTATTAAAGACTTCACTGAGATTTCACTCTTCTTTATACAATATTGTAAGAATGTTCATCCTTAAGTTTGACACTCCCAGATACATGGTGTTAGAAGTGCACGTGTGACTAATGTAAAACACAATAGTTAAAGATTCTTTAACTGCATTAAAAAACAGGCGATGATTTTCAGTTTTTGTCCATACATCATTACCGTGTTCTAGTTTATCTTTTCTCTTTACTCGTGTAAAAAGTATCCGTTACCTAGAGAGTATAATATGCCACACCTTGGGCCTGTACACTCGAACATTGTTTGATTTCTTCTTATATTTTTTACGAAAATTTCATCAAACAAATTCACTATACATAATAAGTTCTGTATTAATATAGGAATAACAACTGAGAATAACATCGATATTATTACTCGCCCACTTGATCCGGCCAGATCAGTTTTGGACAGTAGGGTCGGTAGTGCACGGACGGGTTTCGCCAGCTTCGTCAAAAATATGTGTGCACCTACAGTCCTACAATCGATATTTGCTGGTTGATTTCACTCTGTATATTTCATATTTGTTAGACGGCCGATATAATAACGAGCAACGATGTGAAGGCAAAAATAAGGAGTTTCAAGTTTGTATAATATGTTTTACTAGCTGATACCCGCCCCTTCGTACGGAACTTTTGTAGAATAACTGGTACGTCATAGACATCTCCTGTATGTCTTAAAAAAATGGCATACTACTGATGAAATAAATTATGGTCATTGGAAAATATTCCAATTTTAATTTAAATGCAACATTCCATGATTTTTGTCCATGAATTTTCATGCTTCCATGCTTTTCATGCTTCATCTGTTTCATTCCATAAAACCTAATTTTGAAATGTAATTAAAATTAAATATGAAAAAAAATGCCGCAAAGAAAAATTCTATACTTATGTAACAGTCAACTATTTTGCCTAAAATACTAGCCTAAATTGTTTACAAAATTATATTAGTTTTTTTATTTGAGTTAATTAAACTAAAAAAAGAACACTCCATTTCGGTGAACCTATTAAATGAAATAAATAGTTTAGTTATGGATTCGTATACAAATAACATAGTTTTAATTATATCTAGAAACATGTTTCATTGAGTTTTCAAGGATTGGATTAACTGTTAATGCTCAGTGAATTACCCTTATCTAGGACTATGAGTAGATCTTCCATTGGTATGGACGCCCAGTACTCAATACCTGTACAATAAAAATGACACAGCATAGATACTAGACTAATTGTGTATAAAAACCATAATTACATTTTACCTTTCGTAATATTCCAAAAATCTACTCAAAAATAGCTTTTACTTTCACAAAAATGTATAACTGTATACACAGCAGTAAATATCTTATATTCGAGAGGAAAACAAATTATGGTATTTTTTATAGTATTCTTATAGTTGATATGAAAGAACTTAATATACAATAATACAAATCTTATATCTCAAAAGAATGAATCAATACATCTAAATTAAGACAGCTAATTAAAATTAAAACAAGAGCAGCATTTATCATTAGTTTTAGTTTGTCTCTAATTACTGTATACTCGTAATTAAAAAACGTAAAGGGAAAAGTGCCTACATGGGGCTTTAATCATCTGTGCGTAGAGAATTTTATGTTTTTTTTATATATATATTTAGCAGTGCGTTAATTAAATTTACAAACGTATTAACTGAAAGAATAAACTGAAATAGAATAAATGAAGGATATGATTTAATTAATTATTTTAATAGGTGATATTTAGAAAAAATTAAGAAAGCAAAGTCATGAGTGAAAATTATTACACAAATATGACAATGCGTGTGAGAGGGAGGAGTGCTAAGGTCTATTAGCCTTGTTAGTCGGAGCATTATAATGTAATATTAAGTCTATGGTAATTTTGAAGAGAAAGTAGCCATATTTGATTATTATAGTATTTAATCGTGTATCGGAAATTGCAAAACAATCGTAGATAGTAGCTTATAAGTGGCAGCGTCACAAAAATCCAGATAACAACTGTTATATTTATGATTAAATTGAATATGTAAAATATAAATATCCTTTTTGCTGATTGAATGCTAGGGGGTGCTAATTCAGTGACTGTGCCATGTCCATGCGCTGAATAAGCACCCCCTTGGAACAGGGGGTGTTAATTCAGGGCATCGACCATGTTCATGCGCTGATTTAGCACCCCCTTGTAGTCGGGGGGTGCTAATTCTCAGTGCCTGGTCCGTGTCCGTGCGCTGAATTAGCACCCCCCTGCCGTGACGTCAGAGCCCGAGGGGGTGCTTATTCCAGGGGGTGCTAAAGCAGCGTCCCCCAGGGAGGCTTGGAACTTTGTCAACAGAAATACATCCATGGCAAATCACATTAAATGACTTTTTTATTACTGTTGCTCGTTTTTTATATTTAACTATTTATTATTGTCTTTGTTTTTTACCTTTTGTTGATTATTTGTTATTAACACTGTTTTTTTATTTAATTATATATGTGAATATTACTAGTACTATTAATATTTTATACTCTTTTTAACTTATTTATGTGTACTAATAGTGTAATTCCGTTGGAAGAATAAATAAATAAAGAAAATGATAGCTCTTTTAAACATTTGTAAAATAGGTTTTCTAGAATTTTAATCTTTTTTAATCCACTTAAAAAATAGATTTATGATTTAGGAGTTGGCGAATCCATTTTTTGTCATGATTACATTTTTCCGCGGGTGAGTATTGTATAGTTTGCTTTGCATATTTTAATTTATTCCTTCAGTACACAATATCTATATGATTAGTTGAGCAGTTTTCTCCTAACACAAGTATGAATATACAAATGTCGTAATAAAAAAGTAGATGGAACATTTAAAAGCTATTTTCAGTGCTTAATTTTTACTCATTATTATTAGAAGTTTATCCAGGATTTTCATTTTTCTTGATTTCTTGCCTCACAAAATTAATTATGATATCATTAAAAATAAGTAGTTTTAATTTTATTATTTCAGTCAAAAAATGCTAAGAAAACTTTTTCAGCGAACCTTGTATATTCTAAGTATTTATATTTACTTTTAAATTAAACACATTTGTCTTTCAATCAATCAATCCAATCAATAAATCTTTATTTACATTTTTCGTCAAGAAAAGTAATGGCGTCAATTACATTGAATGTTATAATACAATGCAATACAATGGTGTCAGGCTATACTCCGACAAGAGTGTAGAATTCTTGAATAGAGTACAAGGGTTGATTCCGTTAGCCAGGTGTCCAGTCTGTGTCCCAGGGCAGCTCCCGTTAGTGCTCTGATGTCATCCGGCAGAAGATTGTACAGTTTTTGTCCCGATGTAGGTTGGTTTTCTTTTCAAAAAGCATTGTTTCTGTGTCGTGGAATAGGGATTCTTGCTGTGCTTGAATGTGTTTAGGAAAGTAGTAAAAAATCTAAACTCGTATTATAGATGGAAAACTTTCCTGACAGGTCATTTGCTGGGATTAAAAAGGTAAGCGTGGTAGAGTTCACGCAAAAACTCCATAGCACATAATAATACATAGAGAATAATTCACATAGTACAATATTAAATATATTTCAAGGTAATGTTCAAATATTATATTATTCATAAATGATCTACACTGCGATAGAGATATTTACGTTAATAGAAAAATTCTCATCATATATCACTAGTTTTATATATTTATACTTTCAATAGCAATAAATAACCTTATTTGTTTTACTGCTATTTCCAGCTTACGAAGAAGAAACAAGGAAAAGTCGAACACGTTTGCATACTCCACACTAATACTCTAGATATCACAAGTATATATTACTTCTGCCAACCATTACCTCATGTGAGAAATATTAGACCCACCAGTCACAAGTGTTGATTACCTGAAAACAAAACATTATTGTCAGTTCTTTGTCTGAAGTTTGTTTTTGACGATGGAAGGAAGGATTGTGAAGGAAACAGGATTTTCTGAACATTTGACATCGTTCAATGATACCAAAAACATCTTGTGTATGTTACAAATATATTAACCTAGTTTGTAATTATGTGTTAGGTTATTTATTTACCTGAAGAAGAGATCAGATTGCAGATCGCGAAAGGTAGTTACTGATTTTTTTATCCACTGAACGATGGGCAAATCTCTGAAATAAATATCAGATTTAAACACGGTATCCTGTAATATATAAATTTAAAGTAATAACTGATTAACCTTGAAATAGTTAACATTAACTATTGCTCTTAGAATGTTTCTCAATATTAAAAATCAGAATTTTCACTCCAAAACGTAAACTGTGTAGGATATTAAAGTTTCCTTCAAAAACTTAGTAACATTAGATGGAAGGTTAGCAACCAATAGGACAAACATTTCTGCATGTAGACAACAACTGCATAAGTTGATGTTTTAACACTTCTTATACATATAAAGGGTGCCTCAGAAATTTCTACCAATATTTTAAAGTATTATTCCTGGGCCAAGGACAAATAAAAATGTCATACGAAATCTCTCGAAAACAATAATTACCCGAATTGCCGCAATTTTGTTTTTAACCTAACTGTTTTAAGTTTGAGAACGGCTTTTTAATAAGTTGGAATTTAGAGTATACCTTTATAACCTAAAAGCCTAATTACAGAATATATATAAATGTTTTAGAAGTTTTATTTTAAAACTGGCGGCTTCCTAAAATCTTTAATCGTAAATATATTAAAAGCGGCATGAAATTAAAAAGTCACATTTAACACAAAAGTTATAAAAAGTTCTTTAAAAATCCACGATACCAAGTTTAAGGAAATCGGTTAATAAATAATGGAGATAATGCGCTTTTAAAAACCGGGAGAACTAAACAGTGAACAATGTGACAGCACTGTTTTGTGAGCCATACCGATCAGCTGTTTGAGTTTTAGCTGCTCTAATCAGTTGATTATAACATTACATTGTTGAACAGTGGTCATAATATTCTTTGCTATCGTAGCATTTAGTTTTCTTTGGATTAATACATTACAAAATAAAAATGTTTGTAATCTACAAAAATAATAACTTTTGTTTACACAGGACTTCTAATGAATTAGCAATGGTTTTTATATTATAATTTAAAATGTTTTTAAAATAAAGAAACAAATTTCTGTGCTTAATGAACGGTTTCAGTCCCAATTTCAACAATATTCTTACAGCCAGATTGGTTTGCAAATCTTGAGCCATGCCAGAAGAGTTAGTACCAAATTTGAGTTTACACTTTAAAATAAAAATCAAGGATTTATTTTAAAATAAAGTATATAGTATCTTAATACACTGAAAAATCTTGTTATAGTTTGAATTGATATAAAAAAAAAAACCTAATTATGTTTGTAGACTAGTATTTTAACTATATTAGTTTGAGGTTAACGTATAGTTCTTATGAAATGTAACTGGAAAAACGTGGTTAATGTAGAGACTTAGGATTGTTCATGTACGGTTCAGATGATATGTTACTTTCTATTGATTCTTAAATATCTTATATACCTAAAGTATTCCTTCATTTAATAATGTGCCAATTTTTCTATTGACGTTTGGAGAAAACACAAAAGTTAGCAAACCAAATGTTGTAGCAAAGATTTGTAACCGGCTACGAAGAACTTGATGCTTCACTATTAGCGTAAGCAGAATAAATAATTACAATACTAGAGAGTGGAAAGTTACTTTCTTCAAAGTTCAAAGGTCAAATTTCCGGTCTCTCGTAAATTCGGAAGGTAAAACCTTCGCCATATTGTTGGACACCTCTCGTGCTTTATAAATTTATTTCTATATTATTTAATTATTTACAAAATCACAATATCCACCAACACACACAATGTTATCCAGTCAGGTTTAATACTAAAGTTTAATCGACATTGTGAGTCAATCTAAATACACACGGTGAGGCCTTACCTTTAAACAAAATTGAGTGCGAAAAATTAAGTCATGAAGCCTTAACCAGTTAATGCCATTAGGGCTTTTCCCAAAATCCGAAAAAGAATATGATTATTTGTGTAGGACTCTATCTAAAAACTAGATAATAGTCTGATATAATCTACTTCTTTACAAGAATGACTTATTTTCTGTAATATTAGGCCGGGGGACAACACAAAATACATAAAACAAAAGAAAAACAAACACAACGGACGGGCTGATTTGGCTATAGAGAGATCGGACGATTATTTTGACTGGAACAACACACTTTACATTCCGATCAAAGCTCCCATCCGGGGGGATTTTAGTGTTCCACTTGTCGTCATTTTTCGGCTTGATTCCATGGACGAAGATAGACGTTTAAACGCTTATTAGCAGTTTGATTTGTGTTACTTGCGATCACAGACGTTTCAGTTCCGCACAACCTTGTCAGAGAAGGACTTAAAACTCCTCTCACAAATGTATTGCAATCCACTGTAAAAAATACTTTCAGTCTATTCATATAGGGAACATAAATTTTCTGTCTCATGGCTTGTTTTAATACATATGTGTAATCTCGGTTACTATTTCAGACAACTGATGACAAATCCAATGTGATAATCGTGCACGATGTACTTTCCCTTATTCCACTATACCCAAATGCCGCAAAAAACTAACCCAAATAGGAATTTGGTCTATGAGCAAAATTAACTACAGCTGTTCTGGTTTGAAGTCCCACGCAACAGAAAAATAAATGAAATTTATGAGATTCAGAGTTATTAAATTATATATAACAATATTATTCAACCGTAAATACGTCACACCTCTGTAGAGTTCGATTGTTGTAGTCTGATTAAGAAAAATAACAAGGAAAGGGACTCTCCCTAGCTTTGGAGCCTTGAAGCGTTCCAAAAATCGGCATGTGAATATTTCTCAGCGTACACTTCAACAATCCTTAAATATTCTTTTATACAAGTAGGCAGTTGTATGATTCGGTCTCGAAGGAATGTAATGCCTGAACATGAAATAATATTAGAAGACTGGAAGCTTTCTCAAAATATAGATGATTGGGGATGAGAGCTTTTTCTCTCTTGGAAGTTCGACGGTAAGTAGTATTATTATGATTCATCTCTCAACCGTAGTAATAGCCACTGACAGAATTGACGTTTAATCACATTCGACTTACCTCTCATACTGTACGGGGATTACTATAAGGGTAAATGAAATCCTAATATTCCATAATTTTCGCCTTTATCGTCGTTATGTTTATATACAATGTAAGAGTATGCCACAACAGGGATCACTGGAGGTTGGTTGACAAATCTCAAACAGTTCATTTCATTTTCTAGGTGCCCTGCGGGCAGATTGAAAGGCTGGCAATCCTACATAAAACCAAATGACTACATCCTTCCGACAGACTAAAGAAACATTGCAACAGCCTACTGGATGCCGGATAGTCTTAAATGATGGTTAGCTACATTCCCTGATTTGGACGTTAATCCTCATAAAATTTTATTCTTGGCTATGAAGAAAATCAGGTTTTATGTAAAAAATTTCAAGTTACTATAGACCAATTCGAGTCAGATGAGATCTTTCTTGATATGATCTTTTCACATTTTAGTTTCATTTCACAAACACTGCGTTTGGTAGTGCCTGATCGGGCAGAGCGGTCTAAGAGGCGTAGGACTTTGAGTCTGAGTTAGAGGTATAGGAGGATTTATAATCCTGGGACTGTGACCGTAGCACTTTTTATCGAAGTTTACCATCGATCTCTGTACTGTATCACAACTTCTCCCCCTTAATTCTGTTTTGATAAGATCCTCGCCACAGGGCAATGTGGCCCATGAGGAGAGACGTGCAGGATAAGGCCATTAAAAGGAGATCGGCTTCTCCTTAAAATTTGTATTCATTAAGTTAGGTTTCATTTGCTAGTGTTGAAATAAAAGAATTTCGATGGATCTTAAAGGGGTGCAACGTACAATCGTAACGAAGGCACTGGAAATTAAATCCTGGTCGTCGAATTTTTACAATGACTTCTTCGACTTATTACTGCTTTTTATTCTATCTATATATAAGTTTAGATGTTAAATGACACACAGACAATGGAAATTTTCACGTGCCCAACATGTGGAAAGGTCCTAAACCTATCTCCATAGCAGCTTTTTTGAAAAACCGTAAGGCAGTTACTTTATACAGACACCACTTTCATAGCAGAAAATATATATTAAATCTCACATTCGTGTCTTCTGAATAACAGAATTTTAGAGGAGCAGATTAGAGAGAGTGAAAGTTATGAATAGCCGATAGAAGGACATACGTCTGCCCACTCCAGCCCTCTAACACCGTTGTAGTCTGTAAACAATGTCTAGTGGGCACAGTAACACATGTATTTCTCCTCAACTGTCTTGTC
>NW_025785884.1:0-20930 GCF_021130785.1 Homalodisca vitripennis | reverse complement strand
CTAGTAATTGTGGCATACATGTTCCAGCTGATTTCCTTATCTTCTGTTAATGTAATAAAGATGATCAAATTATTTTGAAAAAACACCAAACAAATTGTTATTGAATGTGTTTGTTCTCTAGGAGTAAAAATATTCCTAAAAAGTTCATTAATGTATTATTTAAAATTTTTCCAATTATACTAAAAACATGCATTCATTATTTAATATATTCCCGGTGAAGTTTTAAATTTAATATAAAAAATAACTTAAATAAAACATTTTTTCAGACAGAGTTGTATTACTGAGTAGGTTATGACATATTATTATTAAAAACCTTTGATTATATTGTTACTAATATAATCAATGTTTACAACTTTCCAGGAGCAAGTTTCTAAGCCAATTATGTAGGTTTAATGTGTTTTTTGTGTTGTAATACATTTATTCTTAATGATTACAGATGATACAAATGTGAATAATTTGTGAATAACATTTCAGATATCTCTCACCTGATACACTTTATTTGGAAAATGCAATAAAATGTTTTAAAACAATGTAAAATCCTAAAATTATACATATTAACTTGTCACTAATTGTCAACACTACAGTTTTCACTACCTTGTACAATATTGCATATGCCTTCATTTTATATGACCGAGTGAGCACAAATCTTTTTGTAGCCTGAATTTTCTATAACAAGTTAGTAAAGAGAAAGATCTGATATGTCTGAAAATTCCAAGGACAGAACACTTATTTTGAATCTACAGTTTTCTCTAAAACACTATGTCAACTCATTCAACAAGGCAATCCTGTAGTGCCCGAGTTTGGTTCTTGACCTCCTTCATTTTGCACGTCAGTTTGGTCATCTTTAAACTTGACACTATTCATGCACAAACACCATTATTCTCAATTTTTTTTTTCGTAATCACATCACACTCTCCAATGGATTTCTGCTGCCACTATTTCCTTCGGCTGTAAATAACACTCCTCAATTCACATTTGTCTGAAGGATCAACAGAGGCAAGCCATGTTTTAAGCGAATGCAGCTCTGCACAAATTTGCTACTTGAACTCGTCAGTGGCATATGTTGAAGTTTATATATTTATTATGTATAAACGAGGTACACATTGGCCTGACAAGTAGCAGGTCAGCTGTATGAGCTATAGTCGATCAAGCATCTTTCCCACTGCTTTCATAAAACTTCATAATTTCACCTTTCATTGAAGTTATGGCTAATTAAAATTATGTTTAAGTGATAAATATTCTTTACAACAAATATTCTAATAAAGGATTGTGTTCTATAAAAAAGATTGAAATAATTACTGTTTTCTGACCTGAGCAGTTTTTACCCACTGCCTGCTGGGAGTGGTTAATGATAGGTACAAGCACATAAATCATCACCTTTAACTTTAGTTTTAACTTCATAAATTCTGGGGAATTAACTAAAAACATGGTTTTTATACATCTATGTTTATATTTTAGTAAATTTAATGATTTACATTGCTGTTTGAATACTGAGAAAAAAAATAATCAATAATTTTAAGGGCACTATTTTGGAATAGGTGCAAAGAAAAGACTTGCAAATGATATAACCACATAGTGTTGATATAGAAAGTAGTTTCAACACATCAAGTGTTACTGTGCCCCATAGAGATGACTTGCAGTTACGACCTCACGCAATGAACACAGCACTTATTAACAATTATTAGGGACCACACTGACACAACATCCCTGTAAGATAAACTGAATCAAATATAAAAAAAACAATAGCATATTTAAATTACTCAAGACTTACAAATATTTTGATGATGACATTAATCACTGCATTAAAAACTTGTGCCCTTTTTATTGTGTTCATGATTTTAATTTTTAATTTCAGTTATAAAACATGCTGTCAACATTAAATTCCCCACAATGAAATAATAGATTTTTGGCTACACTAAATGGGTTTATTATTTTTTTCTCAAAACTCAAAATGTTTTCTTCTGTCATAGGTACTTATTCAATTCTAAATACTGCATAACTCGGCAAAAAGTCAAAATTGAAATTACTAAGCATTTCCTTCACAAATCTAAGTTTTTAAAAAATAAAAACAAACAAAAATTATATATGTATAGTAAATTAATTAGTAATTAAAACCCACTTTCCATTTCTACAAGTCAATTATAATATTGAAAACACTTTCACAAGGGGTTTTAGAAATATTCCTGTTGTAGTAGTGTTTGATAGGTATCAAGGCCTCCTTCTGTATACTTCCATCCAATCAAACTTTATTCAATAAAAGAACAATAATGCACGAAATCTTGTAAAAACATTTTTTTAAATTTTAATAGAGAAAATCTGTTAAAAAATAATGTTTTTTACTCTCTAGACTATTTAAGTCATTAAATATATTTCGCAAATTTTTCTAGCTTTATTACTAACTTAAACGCATATTAAAATACAATATTTTTAATTTTCATGTAATAAAAAAATGTTAATGTATAACTTTAAAAAATTCTTCAATTGACTATAAAGATCTATTCACAACCCCATGTTATCTCCATTTTCTTAAAAATGTCCTTTAAAATTATGTTTCATTTCTTACATATACTAAGGAATTGATAGAAAGAACTTTGTATTTTCTTCAACTGCTATTTTAAAATAAAAACTTTGATAGACCTTCTTAATTACTATATTTTGTATTTATTCTCTCTGCCCAACAAAAAATTTATGAGCCATCTCTAAAAATTCCTGTACAACTTTAAGAGACCTCAGTACACAAATTATTATTATAAAATTTTAATTAAATAATTGGAAATTTATTACTCTGTTTAAATGAGAATGGTAATGTACAATTGATACCACTGTTTAAGAAACAAAGTTATTAATCAGTCTATTAGGACCTCCAGCGAAAGCCTGATGCCGCATTCCATTTCTACTTGCTTGGAACCAGCTCTTTCATGCTTTATAATGAAACCAAGCAAGCACACACACATCCGAAACTAGAATGATACTAAAACTATGTCTATGATTATATTATCGGTTTAAATCTGTTTAAAATTTATGTATTTTCCGGTTACCACCTAAGGCAATTAACGTAATTGGCAAAACAGCAATCCAGGAGTTTACAAATAATATTACATACATTTTTGTTGTATTGAAATGTAACCAGAAACATTTGATCAACATGCTAAAGAAATCTAAAAAGAACAAAGATGGTTAACACACCTGAGAGTACATCCTGTATATTAATTTAAATAACTGAATTACCAAAGAAAGCAAGAGCAGATTTACTAAAAAAGATATGTGGTATGAACAAATTGGTTTCATAAAAGTATCAATGATATACATAATCAATAATGGAATCATCTGAATAAAAATTATTATATCGTTTACATCACATTATACATGTGCTAATGATTTCACAAGAAAGATTTATAATAACAAATCTAAATTTAACAATCCATACAATATACCACTGTTACAAATAAGCGCCAAACGACTGGCATAAAATTTTAGATTTTAAATGTACTTTGTACAGTGCTACATGTAACTAAACAATTGGGTTTAAAAAGTAATTCAGCTAACTTTTATTAGTTTATAAAGAAATTCTAAATTACTGTACGACTTACTTTTTTTCTGGTGATAAGAGTATAGGAATTTATTTTTGAAATACAGCTTCAATAGCGGTTTTTAATGACTAAGGAACTTATTTATAATAAACGCAACAAGACACGAGTGGTGAAAAGACACCCCTCAGAAAACCCATAAGTAAAACTACTATTTTTTCGGATTATTGCAACCTTTGGCTACCGAATTTGACCTCTTAGACCCCCAAAATGAAATAGGATTCTTTCCTCTAACCAAAAGGATTCTACTGTGAGTTCTACTAGAACCTTTCTAATCAAGAGTTAAGTTACCAATAAAAAGTACAGACAAACAAGATGTTTGTGAAGGACCTTTTTGGTCCTTAACTATAAATGAGCTTTATGCGATCTTGGAATTTTTCATTTATATAAATCTGATATAAATCAGATAATTCTACAGTAAAAAATTAGTTTTACTAGGTTTCATTATATATTCAGGGAATATTTTGGTATTGAACAAATTAGGTCACTCGTGACGAACAACATATCAATTGAATCTTCAGTACTGTAAGCAATTGTATTGTATCACAAACACATGCCATATGGGAAGAAAACCCTTTTAGATCAAAAACCCTGACTAGACAAACTCTATAATGGTGATTAAAGTATTCAAGCTTTACTACTTTTGACCTATTTTTTAACATGTAAGTCTTGTGCTTATTATTTGTAAAATATTTATGACAATCTACAGAATTATTTAATTAGGAAGGTAGAATGCGTGAATATACAAGGTCCAAATGGACATACATGGAAAATAAAAATCTTGTCATATCTTCATACTATTTTTTAATACAACTTGCAAAAATTTGAAATTTGATTATTTAGAATCATTTTTGTTTGTCACTACAAACATTTGGTAACAATAAGTCTATATAAATCTAAAATCAAAGTGCCTGTATGGAGATGAGGGAATAAATGAATTGGTAAGTTCGACTGCAACCTGTATTAAGAAGAATCCACTATTAATTGACCAATTAAGTGAACCCAACACCAAGAACGGATGAAATGGACTCAATTGTCATAGCACATACTCCACATTGGTCCTCTCAGATTATCACGCAGTGGCAGGACAAACTAAAAAGTAATAAATACAATATTATCAAGTCATTGGAACTCAAATTTAAATTCAACATAGGGTCTCCATCGTAAAAAGATAAAATGGCATTAATAAATGTAAAAGTGCTAAAAAATCTATTAATGAATTAAACAAAAAATTTATTCGAAGTGTACTTTACTGAACTATATTCTTATACACTTCTCTATCATCTCTATAGTTACCACATGGTAAACAAAAACCACAGAGGACTCAATGGAGCAATTAAAACACCAATATTCCCCTGGCAAAAATGCAACACTAGTGAATTCTGTTGAGTAGTTGATTAATAATCTCAAGGAGACAATTAGATATTCATGTATTTATACATATTGTGCATATTAATGTTTAAAAAGCACTTTGCAAGATTGTTTGGTAATTTGCTCATTCTTTTCTTATAAGACCTAGTCTACATGAATTCATACATTTTTTATTTTTATCTAAGAAAATTTAGATTACTGGTATGTTACGTACAATAATGGTCTAAATTATCTTTTAGACGAGACTGATCAAGATATTTTTTTTTTATTCAGCAGAAAATGTTTTGAAAAATTCAACATATTCAAATTCCCAGTTGTATGATTGTAAGCTTTAATTAATTTGTACAACGGTTTATATTTTAAGACTTAATTTTTACGAGATAAAAGATTTGCTATTAGTTTTTTTTTAACAAGTTTGCATTGCAAATTATTTACTGAAAAATATCTACTTTTTAAACAAGCAAGGGTGTAAAAGTAGGTTGAAAGCTCATAATGCAGAGTGCCTTGTGATTGTCAGATTAGACATCACTCATTAAATGTTATCACATAAGTGATCTTTGGGTAAACGTATGAAGAGACTAGACAAATTCGTCAGTAGCACACTTAAATTCCTTAATAGGCAGTATAGTCATTGACTTAGGTCAGACCAATTATAAGTAAAATCTATAAAATCACTTTAGTGTTTCATGTCTTGCTTAAGAGTGGGGGATTCCACATTCTTAGTTATAGGCAGAGTTTATTCCTACCACCATTTTATAAGTTTAAGGATTTGAAATTAATAAAACTAGATATTTATTACATGTACTCAGGTTGCAGTGCTCAGATGGTATAGTTTCCTTTATAATTGATAACCTTAATGGATATTAATTAACAGTGTCTATTTAATCTTTGATCAGGCAGATCACCACAAAGAAAACTAATTGTGTACCAATAGCTTTAACAAGATTACTGTGAATGATGTGATAGTGCTATTATGCATGCTTGTTCGATATGTCCAGCATCCACTGGTTTTCATGTTATAACAAAAACATCTCTTTTTAATTCAATTACTATATACAGGAACAAAAGATAAGAAATCTATATTTCAAGTGTTTCTTGAATCCATTAGAACAACAAGTGGTATGGTTGGGGTATTTCTTTCAATTACCTTACTGGTATCACACCAGTAACAAGTATAACACAATGGAATGTCATTATCTATTTTTGGTCTTCTAAAGATGTTTCATCATCATAGATCATCAGGTATGTGGTTTAGTATCATGAAAAATTACTAATTACAGTTTTTTTTTATCAGATGAAGGTATATCTCATGCGGATGTTTTAAATTTTTAGAAAAAGAAAATTATGACCAAATGACTGGTGATGTAAAATATGAACCTCTATTTTCATATAGTCAAACCATAGTGTGTATTTCAAATTTAGAGTATGATATTGTCATAGAGAAGTTTTTTACTAATCAAGGTTATTCCTACCTGTCTCTAACTCCCGAGGCGACAGGAATAATTATGATTACCTTATCCTAAAGGAAAAGAAGCTTCTGGTATTTCGACTTTGTTTGGTCTTTTTACATGACAGAATTAAATGTGATGCAATGTCCATACTGACCGTTATAAGTTACTGGACAGCACAAATGTTAAACTCCTTTTACAAACTCCCTCCATTTAAATAGCAATCTTATCTAAATTTTCAAGAGACTTGAAAATGTTTTACTTCATTATCATACAAAAATCTAAATTTAAAATTCTGGATTAATAGCTTGGTTATAGATTCCAACATCCTCTATAAACACAGGTGTTATAATTCAGTGTCAATGATAATTAAGAGGTGGTTTTGTCAAAAAATTCTCCAGAAGAAATATGTAAAAGCATGCATTAAAGATACAGTCTAAAAAAATTAATCACATGAAAAAAATAAAATATTATAAATAAACACAAAGTGGTTTTATTTAACTACTGACATTTGCAAGTCTGTTTCAAAATCTTTATAATTGGTATTTTTCATTTGTAGGATTATCAAATTTCTTGAAAAAAAACCTATATTACTCATGGTAATGGATCAATGATAAATGACCACCCTACACTACAGTTAAGAAATATTACAATACTTTACATTTTTTAACAAATCAGATACACTCCAAAGATACAATAACAAGACAGAAAGTCATGGTTAAGGACTAGACAGGCTACAGCCATTGAATTGAAAGGAAATTTCCTCAAATTATTTTTTTATATTATTATGAAGTGATTGATATAATATAACTAACAATATAACTTTTGTGATGTGTCTGAAGAAGATAGCCTCGCTATCGAAAGGCCTCACAAAAAATAAAACTATTAAATATTGGTTTTATGTTTTTAAAGTAAGTTAACAGTAACCAATATAAGCACCATCTACAGCATAACTAACAATTTAAAATATTTCATAAAAGTTTGTAAGATTATTAATGGGACACGCTGTCACCTCAAAACACTTCAAAAGCTTTTATGGCCTAATTTTTATAATCTCAGGAATCATGATTCAGTTAGGAGCAACAGAAAGAGGAAGCAATACAAGCATCACATTTAGATGATGATTTTGCCTGGTTTGTTTACAGAAACATAACAACATAACGCAATGATAAATGAAAGTATTGAAAAATGTATTATTGCATGCCAATACAAGTTGACCGTGACCAATATCTCCTTTGTTTATTTTACCAATTATGATAATTCTAATGAATGTAGGCTTCTTAATTACCTGAATGTTAAGAAATCTTATCTTTTGACTGATATGTAAGTAATGCACTTTCCGTTCACTAAACTGATTTCAATATCAAAACCTCTGTGATGAAAAATAACAAGAATATGGCAAATTTTCACCTATTTAAAAATATTTTTGCAATTTAAACTTCTTAGCATTTTAAACTTTTTTTTGTAACTGACACATAACATTTGAATTTAGCTAACAAAACATAAGTTTGGTTTACTATGATTGTAACACAGGTTGTGTCACTTTTCACTCGGATTTATATGGCAGTATTTGATTTTTGACTCTTAAATGACTGAAATTTTGAATGAAATTCTCAAATAATTTTACAAAATTTTAATCAGCTTCAAGTTGAAACTTTATAGATAGATTGGTCATTTATTATTTGCTTTTAAATTAACTAAGTAATAAAGTAATTTAAGTTATAGGTTGATATTTTTTTAAAGTATTTGTAATTTGCGGAATACAAATACAATTCAAAAATATCTCTACAGGTTATATCAACAAATAAGAGTTTTGTTTCCATATTTTGAGCTTAGTCTCCACCAAATGCACTAGTATTTTAATAAATTGATAGGGAAACACTATGGCAATTACCGTGATACTGATAGAAAAATATTAATTTAGTTAGTTATTAGACAGAGATTTAAGCACTTTCTAGACACAATGGGAATGAAGGATTGAATTTTATAACTGTGCATACAGTAGGCGTCACGTAATGGCCTGAAGAGCTGAGGCTCACCGAGCTGAAGGACAGAGAAATGTGATCATAATCAATGACCTGATACAGAAAGGAGCCACGGCCACCCTTTTGGTATCGCAGGATCTGAGAGGGCAATCATAAAAATTTACTGCCGATTGCAAAGGATTAAACAATTCTGCTGGATCATCAGAATCAAGTGAAAAGAGCCACAATATCGATAATGGGCATTGATTCATTCCTAGTTAAAATTTCCAGGGATATTATAAATATGTTTGTTATAATCTAAGCTTTTTCAATCGTTGGTGGCAGCCCTAGTTATAGTCCATGCCAAAGTATTGTGGTTTCCGAAAATGTTACAACTGCCGACCAATATAAGAAAAATGCATCGGAAAGTTATCTGGTAAGGAAGTTACTGAAGTGCAGTTGTTCATTATAGATGGCGTTCAAAGTATTACAAGAAGAAAGTAATATTAATATTTTATTCTAAAACAACACAGAGGTAGAACTAACAAGATGAACTCCATTACACTAATAAAGGCAACCTGGGATTGAACGCCGTAAAGTGGACTTTTACGAAACACATTGTCAATCACACACTGTCCACGAACTCTGTAAACAATTCGGTGGCATCAACAGGTGCAATGGCATTTCAACTGTATGTCGTCGATCTTCATTCACAGTTTCACTACTAATTCATGTCAAGTCAAGTATTCATTTTTTGGGATTTATCAACTCCTGATTCAAATAGCTGTCAAATTATTTCCTGATTTCTTAAGTTCTTAGATGACAAGACAATCTTGTTTTTGAGACTTTATTGGTTCCCGACAGTTTTTTCATATTTTCTTATGGTGTGCTACATTGTGTCTTTTGGGTATGGCTATCACCAGAAATATTTTTGATATACAACCAGTTTGTTTGTGCACTAAAATTGCTAAGCAATCACTAGATTTTGCAAAGGTATTTTTTTGTACAAGTGTTAATATTTCTCCAATTCAAAGTTAACTTCCGCATATCTTGAATATAACAGTGTAAAAAAAAATCCCTTTAAAATATGCCAAAATGGGGCTTACAGTACAAAAGTTACTATACAATCAGATTTAGAGCAAAATTATAATAAAAACAGAGAAAAAGTTATATCAAAATTATTGTAATCTGATACAATTTAAATTTTTTGTCATAAAATATAAACAAACATGTATGTAACGCTTTAAATTATTTTCAATATAAACAATATTTTAGAGCACTTACTAAGGGTCAGAAAAGATTTCCATGGTACAGCTCTACAGTTAAACCTCAAAAGGTCAAAGTGAAAAAATTAGCATACAAAACATGATTTGAGTGTAAGGCACTTATATTGGACCAACTCTTGTAAATAATTGTCAATTATAAGAGCTTACCTATCGCCATCTGCTGAATTAGTCAAAGGTACTGCTGTTTGGTAGCTTCTCATCCTTTGATGTTTTTCTCTGACTGAAACAACATTTCTGTTATTATTAAATGTTTTATAACATAAATTTGTAATTAGTAAGATTTTTCAAGTGTCGGATAAAATTATGAACACTATTTTCAATACAATCTGTAAAAATAACAAACATCAAAAGCAATGTTTTTCAAAATGGTCTCAATAACAATGCTATATTATAAAACAACAATTTCAGGACCAATTCCAAATTTTTTGGAACAATTCAGCCTCTTAATTATAGCACTGTACAGGTAGTGATTGCAAATAGCACAATAGCTAACGCTGTGCCCAAGACTTTAGTAATGTGGTTTCAATGCAAAAAATATTACACTAGATCATGATAATGCTCTGACATTAATTCTGTAGTAATAAATTATATGAGGGAAAGGTCTTAAACAACTTCTGGTTTGATGCCAACTGCCTATATGTTAACGAATCATAAGACGGAGCACATCTTTTAGTTTAAGGAAATACTCTGACAATAAATCAATTAAAGTTACTGGGAATTAATTTAGATTCTAGGCTTACTTGGAGAAGTCATACTGATGCTCTTTGTTCTCGCCTGTCTCGAGTAATTTTTTTACTTAAAAGACTTAAAATTTGTACAAGCTCTACCATAGTTACTAAGGCATATTTTGCGCTGTTTTCATTCCCACCTTTTGTAATGGTGCCCTACTTTGGGGCAATTCAGTGGTGCCAAGGAGGTTTTTTTAGTGTCAAAAGAAGGCCTTACGCACAGTTTTTGATGTCAGTACTAGTGATTCTTGTAGGCCTATTTTTGATAGAACACGGTATACACTTACTTTTTGCCGTGTATTTTTATCTTTCAATGTTTGGTATATGGTAAAGGAAAATCTAGATGTTTTTAACCTGAGAAGTGTTTGCTCTATAATTATAATACAAGGTACCAAGATCTTCTAGATTTAAGATATGTTAGACTCACCAAAACCCAGCAAATGTATTTGTATATTGGGAAAAAGCTCTTCAATAAGTTACCATTAGAGAAAGCTGTAGAGATAGATTACACGTAAAGCGTTTTTTAAAAATGTTGTTTTAAGATGGCTTAAGAAAAACGCTTTTTATTCTGTTGATGAGATGTTATCAGGTAGTATTGACATTGTATTTTAATTTAGTTTTTTATGTTTTCTGACATGTACTTATGACCATAAGTGCTAACCCTAGTATTATCTAATTTCTTTGACTTTGTCATGGCATTGTAATGTGGGACGACAAAAAAATGATTCTTGATTCTTGAAGCCGGGTATCTGAAAGAAACTACACTGATATGTCAGGAGTGGGGACACACAATTCCTTCCCTAGGCTTGGGACAGTCCAGTGTTGCCAGTGATGTCAACCTGGCTTCAATTCTTTAAGTGTACTTTTATAGACAACAATTTTGAAAATGATATGTTACAAGACTATAAGTGCTATTTGAAAATTTTGAGTTATTCCCCCACCCCCACCCCTCCACTGAGGGTAAAAAAAATTGAAAAATATTATTATTAGTGCTGCCATTTGTGGCTAGTACGAGTGCTTCAAATTGATTTACCACATCTAAAATAACAAACAAATTTTAAGAAGAGTGCAACTTACTTTTCAATCACCCTGTATACTAAGTATTCCCATTTATAGCACAGATCATAGTTATCAACTTTACTGCCCAACACTCTTCAACACAACCATGAAGTAAAAGGTTTAAAACATTTGCACCCATTTATTTTAGGGATGTCCTTCCACCAAATCAACACAACCATGAAGTATAAGGTTTAAAACATTTGCACCCATTTATTTTAGGGATGTCCTTCCACCAAATTATATCATTTAAAATTTTTATTTATGTAAAACGTATTTGTTGTTGATTTTAATTGTTTATTAAAACATAAAATACTGTTAAATAATTGTTTTCTAAAACATTTCTAACACTTTATACAAATTGTCAGAACAAAAGTAACGGCACCAATATACAAACATTGACAAAAAACCTATATAAACAAAAAAACAATATAAGAGGTAAATAAATACATATTTAGTAAAAGTAAAAAGACAAACTATTTTAAAACTATTTGGGACAGAAAGAATGAAACTATCAAAGTTTAAATGGGTTTACTGTTATTACTCTAATATTTCAAAACTTTGCAACATGTATCTGGATTTTGAATGTTATAGTAATTATTATGCTTACAAGTTAACTAGATTATGGTGTTCAAAGGGGTTAAATTTATCTAAATTTGTAGTCTGACTTAAACCGCAACACATGGAATAACTAAAGCTGTCAGACTTCCATTGTCTTTTACTCCTAAAAACGTAGGCCCATTCAGATAGGGAAACTTCTGTCACATTACTGAACAAAATTGCTTTAGAGATTTAAAGGTTTTTTATGTACAAGCTACCAATCAACACCTTGATAATAACATAAACGTATTTAATAAATTATATAATACCAAAACTAGAGGCTTGTATAAAAACAAACGTTAAATGGTTCACATTTTACATCTAAAACTCTCAAACAATGATGATTTTCAGGTAGCTTATTAGGCCGTTGTAAGCTGAGGTTAACTAGCAATGCAACTAGGGGCATTTTGGTGACGCTACTAGTTAATGCAGCAAAATTATGCTCTGTCACTAGTTACGTAACTCACAGAGCAACCTAAAGTATGACATTTTTTGTCACAAAAATGATGTTGAACGATGAGCTTCTGTTGCTTGTTCTGATATTGAAAAACAAAACAATTAATTGTTGGGAAAATGTGCACATATTAATTTCTAGATTAAATAAAGGCTAATATTACACATTTTTGATGACCTGTGCGTGCACATTAATAAGTATTTTCTTACATAGTATGTACAATAGTCATGATCCATAATTTTATTAATTCGGCTACATACAAGAATAATTTTATTTTGTCTCATCTTTTCTTTATTTGCTACCAACTTCACTATCATTTAGCTTCTAATAAACGTTTTAACGGTTTCTCATTAGAGTATAATACAAGCCTGAAAGTGATTTTAATTTCAGATTAGGAGCTAGTAAACAATAAACACAATGCACGCTTTTGTACACAATGTGACTTTGTATGGACGCAGAGAAACAGAGGCATCATCAGTGACTCTGGATCATAGGCTGCATTTAAAAACAATGCCTCAGAACACTTATGAGTAACAAAATGTTGCCCGTCCTGAGGCCAAGGCCAGCAACCATCTGTTACCAGTTACTCGGTTATGTCACTAGTCACCTTCGGTTAAAAGACTAAATTTCATACAATGGCCCACAAATCCAAAAAGTAACCCAGTAGCACCAAAAGTTACCCTTGGCTAATAGCGGCCTTAGAATGGATGGGATAAATGAGAAACTGACAATGTTAAAAACCTCCTTTCCTCTTACTATGCTTGTTAAATTCTGCTCTTTTGGAAATATGCACAATAAGAAGAAAATGAATTGCCTTACTTTATAACTTAAAAATCTCAAATGTTTATATATTTTATTTTATGTAAATAACTATGATTATACACTAACATACACCATTTAGTGTTTAAGAAATCATTTATCTCGCTAAGTGTTGGAATGTTCCCAATATTGGACTTACTTCATGAAGTTCTCCAACTTTGTATTTCTTCATCATTTCTCTTGCATCTGAAGAATGTCCAACATCTTCAAAAGCTTCAGTGGCATCCTTTCCCACCTGCTCCAATAAAACCTCTTCTCCACCAGGATGCTACAATAAATATATTATTAAAGATTCATTTATCCAATTAGATGGTTGTTTATTTTCTTAAACAAATTAATGATCTGAGTTAGTAATTTGGCTTATTATAAACCATAATTAATTCTATTTTTATAAATTAGTTCACAACCAAATCTTACAAAAACAATTGTGTTTATTTTCACATAGTGTAATGTGGATAATTTATAACTTTCTCCAGAACTTCCCATTCCAGGATGTCTCTATATACCTGTATTAAGAATAATTTTAAAATAGTGTAGTTAGTTTATTAATTTTGTTACTGATAGTTCAAAGATATCTGTCTCTTTGTACTCGCCGCAAACATTATTCTTGAGATAAGATTCCAAAAATAGATAAGGAAGCATTGAAAAGTATCATCTTATACAGTTGTTTGGCCACCATCTTATAGCTGTGAACACCATTAAACGGACTGAATAACATAAATCTCATTAAGTTTACAACAATAAGTCTCTTACCACCACCGTTCTATTCACTGCATACATCAATGCTTGTTAGTTTGTTAAGAGTTCCTCAATTTTGGTTAATATGAGCAATTTGACTGTATCCATATTTGTCTTACACTGTTACTGACTTATAGTTATGTGTGCAGCTTAATAACAGGCAAAGGCACTTGATACCTGTTTGTTTGACTCGAAAGCAGTTTGGAATGCAAAGAATGCTCTGGTAGAACTGATGAAAGAAGAATGGAGTAACACTCAGTAAGAAAAGTAGATATGCTCACGAAAATAGGAACAGAGTCCCTTGTGGTAGGGTCTGAGCTAGGCTACGGAGTAGCCTATTTCCTTCATCAAAGGCTCTTGTAAAAGATTAGGAACAGAGGATTAGATCCTTTTACTGGAGTAGGGCCTCAGATTAAGATAATCAAAAATGTTTATCTCTCCTTATGCTAAAAGGGTGCGTACCTCTCCTAGATCAAAGTAAGGAAGACATAAGAATGATAGTAGGTATGTTTGACAGGACATGGTCTCCTTAGAAAACACCTTATGAAGATGGGTCTTAGACTGATGAATGCAGACTCTGCAGAGAAGCAGAGGAATCAGCGGCTAGTTATCCTGCCATATCTACAACAAGGAAATAAATTCCTAGGGGCATATCTTCTCAGCCCTGAAGACATAAGAGAACAGGAGCTCTCAAATTTAATTGGCTTCTATAAAAGTCACAGATTCTGAGGGCAAAAACTCAAGTAAGGGAGGTGCAAAAGGCCTTTTAACTAAGTGTGAAGACAAACGTCTCTTAACCTCTGAAAAAAGTGGTAAACAGAAAGGAAACTCAATGAAGTGAAGCAAACATACAGTTCATTGCAGGGGCCGTCCAAGATGTATTTCGAGTTGTCTGATTACAACACCCTTCCACACTGTATTCGTATTTGTACCATCGGATCCTATAACATGTAGAGATATCCCCTGTTCATTAAGAGACACAATTGTATTCGTTATGTCCTGATCTGATCCAGATTTTTGATAAACGTACCTAAATAATCAGATCCTGGTTCTTTTATGATTGTATAAATGTCCCTATTTTTTTAAGGTTCGATGGAATTGTTTGGACTTTTCAACTTTCTCTATGGTATAGTGGTCATCCTTCGCCTATTAAATTATATGTCCAATAATTAACTAATTTCTGTAAATCTTTTGATACCAAGGAAGAACTTGGAGTTGAGGAAGCGGAGTGAGTTGCAAAAGCTGTCAGCATTCAGTTGTTGACTGTAAGCAACAAGTTTGTTGGGATGCTGAATCCAGTGGAAGTTGGACAAAAACGTTGATCATTAAAAATCACAGAGTGATGGAAAGACAGCAAGGCGAGGTGGGCTTCTTCTGTCTTCAGTTTTTGTTGGGCCACGGTTATTTTGGGATCGTACCTGTAGAGGATGGGGAAACGGGAGTTTGCCTGCTTGCATTTTGGAAATTCACCTCGGGATGATACAGAACAACCTTCTTTAGGTAGAGATGATGGAAAGAAGAAAGGAGAGAGCTGATGACACAGTTGCAAGAAGACCTTCAACTGCAGAGGACAGGAAGATGTGGCTATGTAGGTTTTGTGGTGGCTAAATACATGGAGAAAATCCTAAGAACGAAAAAGGTGACTCTAGATTGTATAGAACTAATCTAGGAAAAGAAGAACCAGACGAGAGCTTGAATAAGGCTCAAACAAAAGTCCTAGCCCGAAGTATTGGGAACACCATTTCCAGGCTGGTCGAAGAAGAGAGGGTGTTCTTTTAGTGGGTATGCCTTCAGGAAAACCTCTTTGAAAGCCCCACACTTGTTCGCTTGGTTATGTTAACAACAAGCGTTTGTTCAGTAATGCATTTCTTATTCACACCCCCTCCAAAAAAAAAGATGTAGTGTAACAAACACTGGAAAATGTTGCTAGTGAAACGGTAGGCTACTCATATGCCTAGAACGATCAGCAAGACGTCATGATACTGAGCTGAGCTCAGTATGAACTGTGAACCAAATAAATTAATTTTGCATTAAAAAAACCAAAATTCTCTCTATACAAAATGATTATTGTGCAACAATTGAAGATGAGTGATCTGTATGGTGAAGATTTTGTTTATAGTCAGGAGTTAATGAAAATATGAAACTATTGATGAGTGATGAAGCTCTTATGAATTTAAACAAGACAGCAAATAAACAAAACCTGCATAACTGGAGATCATCCAGACCTTATTTTTTCAGTATCCTTTACACTCTGGGAAGGTCACAGTCTATTGTAAGTAATTGAGCAGACTTTAGGAAACAATTTTAAAATATCAGTAAAAATATAGACTGACTCGAGAAATACTTTCAAAATAAAATCCTAGGCTCGGAAAAGCTAAAAATTAATAAAAAAATAAAGTATAATTATTTTGTAGGCTGAACATTAGTGAAGTCTATGACTCAAGGTAGCTGGAAAAAGTTAATTTGACTGCACGATATCAAGAACGGAATTGACTAATAGACTTGAAATTGTGTATGAAGCTTAATTTCTATACTGTAAAGGAATACCGAGTTTGATGATGGTGCATGTCACTCCATGGGTTTAGCATATATTTTTACATTGGTCTTAAGGGTAACCAAGATGGCAATGAGAAAATATAAATGAATAAATATGTAAAATAACTCAGTACACTCCATGAGAGATTATAAATTTGAAAAATTAACCAATATAGCCTAACTATACCAACAAATACACCATTTATATGGTAACTAGGTGATTTTTTTATTACCATACCATACAAATTTAATGAACAAAAAATGTGAATGTGTCATTTGGCAAGCTATCTCGAGAAAGATTTTATCTGTAGACTTGACTTTAGCATAAAGACACAAATTCATTTCTACGTAGATAAAAATGAGTTCTATGATGGTGCATGTCCCAACCATGGAATTTGGCTGAGTACTTTGAAAGCTTTCATTTAGTAGACTGACACAATTTTTTTTTTTTTTTTTTTTTTTTATTTTCTTTTTTTTTGTTGTGGGATGTAAAATTTCTCTTCTCTTTAGTTTTATCTGTCAATAATGATCATAAAAGTTTTCATTCATTGGAACTTAGCAAATTCTGTGATGTGACACATGGTGTGGCATTCTCTTCTACCTTGTTTAAATTTAGTCAATATGCACCTGTAACCAAATACAACTTATTAAACACACCATTGGTTTGGTTTACATAAATTTATTATTTGTATAATTTTTGTACTTTAAATGAGATTCATTTATTAAATTTACTAGTAATTTCAGCTGTTAAATGCAATTACTCAGCTGAAAATTTAAGTACTTAAGAAGAGTTTATATATTAATAAATTGATTTTATTTATTAAATAAATAAACTCATTTAAACTAAGAAAATAAATATATTAATACAATTATGTAATACAACTAATTTTTATGTTTAATAAATGATTATTTTGTTTACAATAAAAAACAAATTTCAATAACAGCAAACAACATGTAATTCATCCTAACAAATTTCATACCAATTGAACAAAATGATGACAATGAGCTATTAATTTCTGCTGCTAAATAGAAATTAATTAATCAACAGTTTTACAACATTAAGTTTAATTAGTGTATTATAAAAGTGAGGGATAGCGGTCAGTAAATTTATATAAGTATTCTCTGTTATTATTTGTCAGAGCGTAAAAAACTGGGTATTAAAATGATCCATCTAACAGTAATCCATATTTTACTGTTCTTATAAAATTTGTTTACAATCATCTTTTTATATGGAAAACAAATACTTTAAAAACAATATTTGTTATAAACGGATGATAAAATAATGGAATAAACGTGTGTTTACTACTTCTCTCAGATGCAATTAACTTCAGTGAATGTACAGATACAGATTGCATCAGAAAATAGTAATCACACATTTATTTTCTAATCGACACAGAGAAAGTGGGAGATGTTTTTATAAGCTTTTCTTTATGATTTTTCCAGGTATATACAAACAACTTAGGTTATAATGGAAATTTTGGTCAAAATACATACAAAGATTTTGATAGATTTTTTTCAAAAAGTACATAATTTAAATGTTTTCTGTGAATAATTAGTATTGTAAATAGCATAGTAACATATAAAATATGAGATGAGAGTAGATTCATGGTTTATGTAAAAAAATATATTTAACTTATACTACTCGAGTTTGTTCGATAAGTAATATTAATTCTTTGACTGGATTCTCCTATTTCTTATCTTTAACCCTTTGAAAACCTGGCTAGTGTCTGCTCTTGTAACTAGTACACTTTTGTGTCCAGCAATTTGTAAGCTTTTTATTAGGACTGTTTATATACCTCTTAAAACAAACAAAATATACAACTTAATCATTGTTTTTAGAATATTTTTGAGGGAATAAATAATATTATTTTTCATTGAAAAATTTTATGTTTTCTTAATTAAAAAAAAATAGCGTCATTTACCGTAGGATAGTGTTTGAGAAAGGGTTTGATATTTTGTTTTTTACCTAATTTTGTTATTAAACCTTGGCAACTATTTTTGATCATATAGCGATAATATGTGACAAGGATTAATAATAAATTCCAAAATATACAAAAAGGAAAACATTAAATTAAGTTATATTAGTTATACCTATCAAAAAAAATATGGGTAGGGTAGCGAGTATAGCGGACTCGGTTTTTTTATATCAGGAAGAATGTAATCATACAGAATGACCCTAATATTCGCTATCCTCCAAAATCCTAGGACTATCAATTCGATATATAAGGATACCTAGAATAAGTTAATAATATGATTTATATTTTGTAAAGTACCTATAGTCCTCAATATACAATCATCTGTTTTAAATTAAAATAATGAATGTAATATGTTACAGTGCATCAAAACAAATTATTATAAAAAAAAAAATTAGGGAAAAACGCTGAAGACGACCAATGAATTGTTGCCTCCTCTTCACAGGATTACAGTCTATGTTTTCTTTCCCACAAATTTTTCACATAATGGCTTATTCCTGTACGAGTCCAACATGTTTAGACAAAACAGAAAGCCATTGTTAAACTAAAAAAAGACATGTCTTTCATCATCTTTCAAAGCAATGTCGTAGTAAGTTTTCTTAAAATTGACATGCCCATTTTTAATAATAAATTTACCTTATTACCATAAATGAAATTACCGCCCATGGATTTTATTTGAAAGTCGTTCATAGACAGGCTGTTGGATATATTTCCTTCTTAAAATGAATTCCTGTCAAACTAATTAAATTCAGTAATACGTATTTGATTATATTGATGGTTGATTAAGCAATATCTGTTTTTTGGCCAATTTCAATATAAAAGACCCCGGACTCAGAGTAAACCCTACGCCATAGAAGAAATATAATGTACCCCTTATCGGCTTTATCACCTGCTCTCTAGATTGTGATGGTTTATCCATGTCCTCGGTTTTCATTAGTAAACGTGTTGGCTGAAATACATAAAACTAAATCTCTATACCCTTACAAATTAATTCCCAAAAATCCTGTTTAATATACAAAGGAACATAGCAGAAACGTGATAGAGAATTAATAAACCATAAAACAATTACCCACTAAATTTCTCAATTCTTTACCTCGTTCAAGGGACAGTCTGTAACATTGATATACATTCCAATGTTTATTATATATACTATCAAAAAGAGGATGCATTTGGTCATTCTTCAATTTCTTCCTTAATTTCCCAGAATAATAATACTCTTCTGGTTACCGCACCATATTACACGTAAATAACAATTCAATTAGAAAACACAGAACACAGGTGTATTAATATTCAATTTCTTCTCAATCCAAATATCAGCGACACAATTCTCGCAAATACAAAACTTGCAAAACATAACCGTACGAACAGAAAAAAAGTTGGAAACACTCAGAGAGGCCTTACCGAAGCGATTAAGATAAAGCCATCAGTTTCTCAGATTTCAACTACAGTTACTCTACTATAATTTACTACCTCTAAAAAATTGATGGAAATAAAAACCTAGACCAGTAAACCAATGGCTAAATTACTCACTTCCCTCAACAGGAGATTATCCAAATCTAATGTATAAACATCTACCTCCCGTGACCTAACACCAAACCTACATCCCGTTTTATTTTTAACGACGTGGGAATATCGTATAATAAATCACCGCGCATTGAAAATAATTGAACGAATAAAGTGGTGTTGAAATCATTAGGTGATGTACGTTAGGATAATTTATAATACATAAAATTATCTGGATGTAATAGCGTTTATTATATGCCAATACATATAAATAGTTTTTTTTTTTAATCGTACCTTAATTTGTCCAATCTGCATGTTTGTGTTGTAAAAATGAAATTCTTTTGTGTTATATTATGTATTTCGGCATTATAATCGATAGTGAAACTTCATTAATAGCGTAGTTTATGAAATGTCTAATGTTATGTGCCACCATAACTAAAATACAGAACTAAACAAATCCTAAAAGACACGTGTACAAGTTCATAACTTAGTATCTCTAAAAAATTTACGCGAAGTATATAAATCTACCGGAAGTAATAGTAGTTATAAACATAAACTTCAGAACGCGAGACCACAAGTTCGGTAGACAGTGAATTGCTGTCTTTCCCAACACAGCTAAGTTGCCGGAGGAGTTCTTGAAGCGATTCCCATAACGTAAAAAAAAACTTTTGAAGAACGCGAAGATTCGTGTGGTTTTAGTGTTTGCGGGACTCGTTAAAAGGCACTAAATCATCAATCTTACAGAGCGACTACTACCGAACGTATAGAGGACAGTTAATTATTACTTGTTATTTATTTCCATTTCCGAAAATGAACCCAATATGGTCACGTCACAATAGAATAATTATCAAAGTCAAACTGCTTGTAA
>NW_025785883.1:0-18321 GCF_021130785.1 Homalodisca vitripennis | reverse complement strand
GGTTATCTCAGTTGTTGAAATATAAACAAATACATTAATGCCAAAGTACTTTCTTGGAATAAATAATTCTATTAAATAACTCCCCATTTAAATGGAAGAAATAATTATTTCTAAATGTTATAAATGTGGTAATAGAGGAGAAATTCTTGATAAAATATTTCTAGTTTGTAAAAATTGTAATTAAATAGTATATGAGAAAAATATTAAGAAATGTAAAAATAAATTAACACATTTGAATAATCTGCTTAGAACATTGCAATATGGAGTTAAAAAAGAAACAAAATTTATTAAGGACTTTAGATCTATTAATAAATCTGTTATATTATCTTATGAAGAAAATCAGAATATCAATGCATTATATAAAGAATATGTTAGGTTTGTTGGTATAAATAAACATATTTATTATGATAAGATATTACCATTACTCCTTCATTACTTGGGTACTGAATTTGATTTTAGTTTTAAACCTGAAACTTTTGATGACTATATTACATTTGGAGAAAATAAATAAAGAAATTGGTATTTAAAAAATTATCTGTTCCCTTTTAATTAAATTATCAAGATAAAGTTTGTAAATTTTAATTTTTTTCTTTTTGGTTTAATTAAAATATGATATTAATTCTTACATAAAATCATGATTATACATAATACATTATGTATAATCATGATTTTTACGTTTCTAGGTTTTACATTATATTATTTTTCCTGAATTGTTTTGTTAGTTAAAATTTGTTCTTATTAAATGGAGTACATGAAAGATTTAAATGATATTGGAGAATGTAAATTTAAAGAGTATAAGAATTTAATTGAATTGGAAGAAAATAAGAAATATAGAATTTTGAATTTGGAAAGAATGAAAGATAAATATGGTTGGACTATTATTGCAGATTTAGAAGATTATAAAGTACATTTGCCTAAGAGATTTTTTTAATTTTTATATGATAAAAAGATAAAAGAAATGAATAAAAGAGATAATATATATTTAATGGTTATTGGTAAAAAAATTATAAAAAATTAAGAATGTGTTATGATTACATTTGTTGAAAAAGTTAAGAAATAATATTATAAAAGATTAAACATATTCACATTCTTAAGTTAATATATTCCATCCATGGAAGTTATACTATAATTATTCAAAATTGCATTTAGAAGGTATATTTTCATTTGATTTTTAAAAGTCCCCAAACTTATTTACTATTTATTTTCATACATCTATTTATTTACCTTAGACCGTATTTTTATTTGAAATTGTATTGTCCCGAAAAGTGTCCTAGGAGTGACATATCTACTTATATATTTCAATAAACATTGAATCACAAAAAGTACTTGCTCCACCGGGATTCAAACCCGGATCTCTTACTTGCCGGGTGAATGTGCTACCATTACACCACAGAGCCCTTACTTTTTACGATTCAATTATATTTTATTTGGCCGTGTCTGTCACATATGTGTTTAAATATCTAAACTAACGCATGATCGGAAGACAAAATACCTGTCAAACGACTTTTTTCACATTAATAAAATTTGTATAGATGGCAATAGCCTTATTTAATTTTTCAATGAACACTGAATCACAAAAAGTACCTGCTCCGCCGGGATTCGAACTCGTAACTTTCACTTGCCGGGTGAATGTGCTACCATTACCATTATGTATATAAATATATATTATATTTAATCGTATACACACAGGGTTGTCCAGGGTGAAGTAAAACATTTTAACACGTAATTTAAGACTTAAAAGCAAGACGACAAGTTTATATCTACATATGTTGGAAATACTTCGTTAGAGAGGTAACGATGCGAACAATTACTCTCAAATTTCCTCTCTGATGATTCAATGAAACCAGATTGAAACCATTAGAACGGTAATTAAAAAAAAATTTGATTTTTTCATATTCATTTAGAGATACAACAAATTAATAAACTAGGTCCCAAATCTGTAAGCTCCTTTGCTTTAAAAATAATTGTCAAAAGCATGTTTTTTTAAGTTTGAGGCGCTATCATTTCATTAAATATTTAAAAAGTACATAAACACATCTAAAACTTGTATAGAATTAAATTCTGAGAAAATTTGCGTAGATAAAGGCAATAGCAAAAACATTCCTAATTAGAAATTAACGTTTTAGACGAAGCACTAAGCGAAAGATGAAATAGAGCTCAATTCAAATTTGCATTGCATTCAATGTGGTTATCAAAGTCTTATTAACTTTTGTTACTTAATTGTATATTACGTTTCTGTAATTCAAATGTCTTATTGGCGTTATTATATCTATTAAATATATTGCCGTTTCTCTGTATATATAAAGGGCGTTTTGTCGGATTCTTAGTTTTTATGTTTCTTTTGTATTGTGATATTTTCTAGGAAGAGTAATTCAAGCAGTGAAGTCATTTACATACTCGTAGTTGTACATGTGTTAAAGAATGCCGTGAGACTTGAATACAGAATAAGATCCACAAAAAGTTACTTTACATAAAACATAACAATTGTAAACGAAATATTTCACTACGCTTTTGGGGTTAGAGCTGCAGTATTAATTCATAGAGATTTGCCCTCTCACTGCCCTGTCTGACACTGTTGTGTTTGTGTTTAATAAATCATTCACTGTTTGCATTTGGCACTTAAAATCTTTATAAATTTCGTATTACCCTGTACTCTCGTCAATGGAATGAATTAATTTCAGAATGCCATTCGGTTTTAATTGGGATTTAAAATTATATTCCAACAGCGAATTTCATTACATTTAGTTACTAACTACGAATATAAAAAGCTTATTTATGAAAAATTATTGCAATTATTTTCATTTAATGTAAATAAACATTATTACCCGTTTTTACAGTGATATTATTTCTTAGTAGCCTATATCAATTTAGTCCAAGTTAACTAAACAAAAGTATTAGCCTATTTATTATATAGTGTTACATTAGCCTATTTCTTATACAGTGTTCCTTTTGTTTACATTATAACCTATACAAAAAATGTTCTATTACGCTCAGATAAATATAAGATTTAAAGTTCAGAACATTTAAAGTTTGTGATATATTTTCAGGTAACCATAATACAATATTACGTGAGTGAAAAATGTATGAGATAATTATTTAATTAAAACTATACTAACTGGTATCTCGTGTTATGGGCACAAATATGGGATAAGTGTAAATAAGCACATCCAATTAATGAATTTTTTTTCAACACAGATAAAACAATTAGATGTTAATAACTGTATACAAGTAGAAAATCCAAGTAAATAGATACATTGCATTGTATTAATATAAAAATTTCTTTTATTCTAAATTTCTAATAGAGAGTAATTTTTATAATACTCATTATTGTTGGATAGTTCTAGTTTTATCGAGTAAACATTGAGTAAAATTGTTACACTCTTACAGCAAAGGCATTTTGTATTTTAAAACTATATGATGCCATATGTTTTGTTGTTAGAGGCATGGAAATTTTGTTTAGTATAAAACAAAACCAATTGCTTCCTAAATATTCTATTTTCATAAATTTAAGAGTAGTGCTTGGAATCGACATTATTTTCGTAAAAAAATAGTATTTCATATAAAGTTCCTTATATTCGAAACTTTGCAATGGTTTTGTATCACTGCAGTATGTTTCTATGGAGAAAATACTTGATTACTATCAATATCGATAATGATACATTATGAGATACAATAGAATGAGTCTTGTGCAAGTTTAAAAATTCAGATCCAATGTTGATAATGGCGATGAGGAAAATAAAAATCATGATAAATTCCAATTATATAGCATTTTATACCCACAGGTTAACTATCAGTAGAGACAATAATGACATGTCTATGACTGTCATAAACGCCAACCCAATAATTAATTTAGAACTACACTACTCGCTGACCGTGACCACAACTGAGTACGCTCTCTATACGATACGACTACTTTCTATGTCAGGTTCAGTTTACGTAGGGTAAAACTGTTTTAGTCGATGTCCGAGTATAACTATGTAGAACTGCAGTAGCCTACTCGCTGACCGTGACCAGACCTGAGTACGCTCTCTATACGATACGACTACTTTCTGTGTCAGGTTCAGTTTACGTAGGGTAAAAGTGTTTTAGTCGATGTCCGAGTAACTATGTAGAACTGCAGTACTCGCTGACCGAGACCAGACCTGAGTACGCTCTCTATACGATACGACTACTTTCTGTGTCAAGTTCAGTTTACGTAGGGTAAAAGTGTTTTAGTCGATGTCCGAGTAACTATGTAGAACTGCAGTACTCGCTGACCGAGACCAGACCTGAGTACGCTCTCTATACGATACGACTACTTTCTGTGTCAGGTTCAGTTTACGTAGGGTAAAAGTGTTTTAGTCGATGTCCGAGTAACTATGTAGAACTGCAGTACTCGCTGACCGTGACCAGATCTGAGTACGCTCTCTATACGATACGACTACTTTCTGTGTCAGGTTCAGTTTACGTAGGGTGAAACTGTTTTAGTCGATGTCCGAGTAACTATGTAGAACTGCAGGACTCGCTGACCGTGACCAGATCTGAGTACGCTCTCTATACGGTACGACTACTTTCTGTGTCCGGTTCAGTTTACGTAGGGTAAAACTGTTTTAGTCGATGTCCGAGTAACTATGTAGAACTGCAGTACTCGCTGACCGTGACCAGATCTGAGTACGCTCTCTATACGATACGACTACTTTCCGTGTCCGGTTCAGTTTACGTAGGGTAAAACTGTTTTAGTCGATGTCCGAGTAACTATGTAGAACTGCAGTACTCGCTGACCGTGACCAGATCTGAGTACGCTCTCTATACGATACGACTACTTTCTGTGTCGGTTCAGTTTACGTAGGGTAAAACTGTTTTAGTCGATGTCCGAGTAACTATGTAGAACTGCAGTACTCGCTGACCGTGACCAGATCTGAGTACGCTCTCTATACGATACGACTACTTTCCGTGTCCGGTTCAGTTTACGTGGGGTAAAACTGTTTTAGTCGATGTCCGAGTAACTATGTAGAACTGCAGTACTCGCTGACCGTGACCAGACTGAGTACGCTCTCTATACGATACGACTACTTTCTGTGTCAGGTTGAGTTTACGTAGGGTAAAACTGTTTTAGTCGATGAAATGAGACTACTATATTGTGCAATAATGTCCGAGTAACTTGTTGATAATCTATGATATATCAACCGTCAGTAAATTCAGCAATTTACTCTATAAAACTTTCTAAACTACACGCGAAAAATACGTACCAAGCAAAACATACCTTGACCATATCGGAGTCAGACAATAAACTCATCACTGATTTGCTAACTGTCCAGAATATTAAAACATTGTTTTAGTAACTAACTAAGGAGAGCTCACTACCGCACTGGTAAGAGTTTTAGATTTTTTAATCAGCTTCACACAACATGTTTAAAATCTTAGTCCTTGTAATACATACTAAAATCACTTATGATGTAATATAATGGAGGCCTAGCTAGTTTTCAAACGTAAGTAGACACACATGATACATACTAATGCAGTTCTTATGCTTAAGAGTATCAGAGTTTCACCTGAATATTACATCATATTTTTCACAAAACAGTATTTCCAGTTTGAAATAATTCTGGTTTCCAACGCCACAGATGAATCTGCCTCTCTGACCCGATCAATAATACAAATAAACAGGTCTCTAAAAACCTCCTTCGGTCAAAAGGGTTTACAGCAATCCTTGTCATGTGCTTTCTGTCTAAGATATTTCCAGTACCATAGTAGAGTTTGTTTTGTTGTCTCGACCAAGAATCATTTATGTAAAATAGTTCAGAAAGAGCCTATAAATATTTTTATGGAAATCTTGAGCTTTAGCTGTAAGTGTACAGCTGTTTACTATTAGTTTAATTTGGATTAGAACACATCAATACTAACATCTTTCTCTTCTTATAAACCTTTCACGGATTTAAACGAGCGTTTTACAAAGTGAATTTGTTCTCAATATTAATTGCTTAGCAACAACATTTTTCAATTATTTTTTTAGTTCAAAGTTCTCAAGTTTAGACACTAATAGTTTACTTATTATATTCTAAAAAAAATCCCTTAAAATCTACCTCTGCATACTTATTGATGTTTATTATTACATCCAATTGTTGTGATGCCCTGAACTTTGACTTACTTTAGTTGAATCTGACTGGTTTAAAGTAACCTCTATCAGCATCACTTATTGATGTATATTAATACATCCAATGTTGTGAAGGACCTGAAACTTGACTTACTATTGGTTGCATCTGCTGGTTTAAGTAACCTCTATCAGCATACTTATTGATGTATATTAATACATCCAATGTTGTGAAGGACGGAATCTTGGATTACTTTAATTGCATCTGCTGGTATAAGTATACCTCTATTCAGCATACTTAGTGAGGTATATTAATACATCCAATGTTGTGAAGGACCTGAACTCTGACTTTACTTTAGTTGCAATTGCTGGTATAAGTAACCTCTCTTAGCATACTTATTGATGTATATAAATACATCCAATTGTTGTGAAGGACCTGAACTTGACTTACTTTAGTTGGCATCTGCTGGTATAAGTAACCTCTATCTGCATACTTATTGATGTTTATTAGAATACAATCACAATGTTGTGAAGGACCTGAACTTGACTTACTTTAGTTGCATCTGCTGGTATAAGTAACCTCTATCAGCATACTTATTGATGTATATTAATAACATCCAATGTTGTGAAGGACTTGAACTTGACTTACTTTAGTTGCATCTGCTGGGTATAAGTAAACTCTATCAGCATGACTTATTGATGTATATTATTACATCTCCAATGTTGTGAAGGACCTGAACTTGACTTACTTTAGTTGCATCTGCTGGTATTAAGAAGAACCTCTTTGTAATCAAAGACGCCCAAGGTTATATGATTGCTCTCTATGTTAATTCTAACGAATAACGTTTTAAGGTCTCGTGGGCCTCAATGCTGCTTGGTTCATGTCAGATTATTAATTCTTTCTTCCACTGTATAATTACCAGTAATTAATCGTCTACTTCTCCCACATGAAATTTTATTTTTACATTTTTCCTTAACAATTAAAAAGTAAAGCCTTTTATTTCAATATTTACGTGATAGATGTTTGTTGCATCTGTTTAGGCTCCTGTGTATTTTTAAAAAAATTACTAAATCATGTCATTTAGAAGGTAAATTATAGTTTTATTTCTGCTTGGCATTTATGAAATTGTGTTCTTAATCTTTAAAACCCCCCCCAAAAATAGCATTAAAAGTACTTTAAATTTAGAAATTATTTCAAAGTAAAATATAATTAATAATAAATTGTACTGAATCCACGAATTATCATTCCAATACCACTTTCAATTTAAATATTTGTCACATCTTGTTAAGACTTTTTCCTTGAAAATAAATGTATTATATGAATGATAAAGGTTTTGTAACCGGTGTTAGTTTCAGAGAAGTTTACTCGGAAATATTCCTTTATTGATGAATTAATAACCTGTTTAACAATTGTTCTTCTAAACACTTCACGTGTCTGCTCGAAATATTTGTATTTTGATTACTTTCATATTTGTCATCTTTAGTTTTAAAACAACCCTCTCGTTTACTAATATCATATACGCTTGTTTCAATTTCAAGTAATCTCAAGTAGTTTTCCTTGTATTCTGATATTTTATGTAAAAGAGCATATTTTGGGATATGTATGTATTTCCAAACCCTAAAGCCTCTATGTAGGGATTTGTAATAAAATACATACTCTCCCTCTTATATTATACAATGAATTTAGAATTCTTAAAAATTAAATTAACAATGAAAGTTACCAAACGTAAATATATTAACATATTTACCTCCGCAACGGATCTTAAAATTTAATTAGAGATGAATACATTTGTTATTAATTAGTTAAAATATAATGAAATACGTTGATATTCCTGATCAAAACGTTTTGTAATAATAAACGGCGGTAACAGGGTCCATATGAGTATCAAGAATGGCTGAATGTTATGTTCTGTACCGCCCATTTGAAATAAAGCTTCTACTAAAACAGAGTGGGGGAAACATACGCCACGTAATCCACGGTCATTCCGCATCAAGCGGAGAGAGGTTGAGAAGGGAAAACTGTAACAGACACATTGCTTCTTTTGTTTATGACAAAATATGTCTGTATCATAGCAACACTAAACAAATCCATTGGTCATATTCTCGCACCATTGGCTATAATTAGTGTTCAATTAAACAATGAATAATATTTCCAAATAGTGCTGTTTAGCCTTTATAACAAACACACACACACACACTCACACACACACACCCACTCACACACACACACACACACACACACACACACACACACACACACACACACACACATACATACACGCGCCGACACACACACACATACACACATACACACTACACACACACACACACACACACACATCACACACACTACTCACACACACACACACACACACACACACACACACCACTACACCACACCACACATATACACACACACAACCACTCACAACGCCACACACACACACACACACACACACACACACACACACACACACACACACATACAGATAGACACAGAAGGAGAAGGACTATGAATATAAATGCTGAATTGTGAGTAATTTTAAAGACAATTCATTATATTAAATGGTGAATCTTTTTCGTTTATTTAGTTCGGATGATAGTAAAACGACTTGTAATACGCTATTACTGTAATTCTTATCAGAAATCAAAAAGCCCTTAATTTTAAAAATATATGTTCAAAATCGTAACAAACGTGACAGGGTGCTTAAAAAGTCTCATTTCCATCATCGTTAGAATTAAAGTTATCATTAGGAATTAATTACGTTAATCATGAAGCAGTCTCTTTAACCTTCTTTAAAGGATTGCCTAGTTGTTATATAGAATTTAATATGGTTACGTAAGTGTTGTACCGTTAGTTTATTCCATTTTATTACAATGCAAACATTTCTACAACCCTAGTTAGCCAATATAACTTAATATTATTTTTTTTATCAACGCGTATGAATATTTTATTGTAACCCTTCGTAGCAGCACAACTACGTGACCGATTTTCAACTCGCGCGCTATGTACGTAAGTATTAATTTTTATTTTCGTATTATTGCTATTAGCCCTTTGATGCCCAAACATATAAAATGATTGTAACAGTAATGTACAGTTGTGAATAGTAAAGTAAACTTACCCTTGAAGATCTTTTATTTGCTTGATTGAAATATATACAAGTTGTGGCGTCGTTCTTCTGACGAGCACGTAGTTGTGATAAATTTTTTGTCTCATTAAAATGGCTACTACCGTCGCGAATTTGCTTTTAGATGAGCTCACCGTATTATTTGATTAGATGGCTACTACTTTCATAACTTCTCGCTCACCTCTTCTAGTAATTACCGACTAAGAAATAAACCTTATTAGACTACAGCTTCAATGTCTCGTGCCAAGACGCCGACGCCCGGGTTGTGAGTCTTCATATTGCGAAGGGAAGTAAAATCTTAAAGTTGGTATAAAGTAAAAAATATCGTAGGCATATTTCCATAGAACATTATTTGTTATTTGTACTCTAAATTGGCAGGCAACGTGGCAATCTCACACCCCTAAATTTTTCCCCCCCCCCCCACACCCCCCAAACCACAAATAAAACCCACAAGACCCTATTAGTTTCAATACATAAACCATACCCACCCCATCACCCAACACTACCAAATCCTCCTATACAAACAACCCACCGCCCACCTACTACGACCCCCCCCCAATTATAAACTACACCACTTAACCTTATTGTTATTCCCATAATTCTAATACATCACATCTGACATCATTAATACCCTCCATTCTATGAGTCCATCTTCTCCACAATTCCCTATTCCCTATTCTGGAACCTTCCCTTTTTCCATTTCACCCACCATCACTAGACTAACTAAAATTATCAAATAGTTTGCTTTGTACACTACCCACCAAGATTCAATTGTTCTGTGTCGGCCACACAGTGTGGTATAATTCTATAGATCGTACCAGAGTGTGCGGTTGAAGAATGAAGGGATGACCCAAATAGGTCACGTGACCTTGTGCTGTTACGTGGGACTAGACTAATTAAATATCTACCTTAGTACAACACTGTGACAAGTGTCTGTGTCGGGCTGTGTGCGCGAGCCAGGTGGCAGTTGACATGATATAAGTCTATGGATCACCAGAGTGTGCGGTTGAAGGATCAAGGGAGGAGCCTTTTTTTCACGTGACCTTGTTGCCGGTCACGTGGACTGGACTAATTGAATATCTACATTAGTTTGATTTGTACAGTACAAAACTGTGACACGTGTGTGTGTCGGCCGCATTAGCTTGCCGAGCGAGGTGGCAGTTGACATGCTATAAGTCTATGGGATCACCAGAGTGTGGGGTTGAAGGAATGAAGGAGGAGCCTATTTGGCACCAGATCTTGTGCCGTCACGTGGACTGGACTAACTAATTATCTACTTTAGTTTGATTTGTTACAGTACAATACTGTGACCACGAGTTGTGTGTCGTCCGCAGTGTGCCGAGGCCAGGTGGCAGATTGACATGCTATAAGACTGTGGATCACCAGAGTGTGCTGAGCGGTTGAAGGATGAATGAGAAAACCTATTTGGCACGTGACCTTGTGCCGTCCACGTGGACTGGACTAACTAAATATGTACTTTAGTTTGGTTTGTAGAGATACAACAATGTGACAAGTGTGTGTGTGTGTCGTCCGCAGTGTGCCGAGCCAGGTGGCAGTTGACATGGCTATAAGTCTGTGGATCACCAGAGTGTGCGGTTGAAGGATGAATGAGAAACCCTATTTGGCACGTGACTTTTTTTCCCCCCCCCCCCCTTTTTATGCCGTCACGTGGACTGGACTAACTAAATATGTACCTTTAGTTTGGTTTGTAGAGTACAACAATGTGACGAGGGTGTGTGTTGTCGTCCGACAGTGTAGCCGAGCCCAGGTGGCAGTAGGACATGCTTTAAGTCTGTGGATCACCAGAGTGTGCGGTTGAAGGATGAATGAGAAACCTATTTGGGCACGTGACCTTGTGCCGTCACGTGGACTGGACTAACTAAATATGCACTTTAGGTTTGGTTTGTAGAGTACAAACAATGTGACAAAGTGTGTGTGTGTCTGTCCGCAGTGTGCTCGAGCCAGGTGGCAGTTGAACATGCTATAAGTCTCATGGATCACAGGAGTGTGCGGTCGAAGGATGAAGGAGGAGCCTTAGGTTTTCTAACTATATTATATAGTGAAGGTAACACGGCTCAAAAATATTTCAAGATTTGGAAAAATAAAATGTTATCTATTAAGTAAATAAATTTGTAACTGGTTTGGACGTAGAAATAAAAACATCACTCGTATTTAGGCGTTTACCATCCTAATAACATCATATTTGATTTGTTTATGAAATATATGAACACAAGCACCCATTTATTAAAAAAGAATGTTATAAACGTTTATCGAGGTATAGGTGGACGGTAGTATCTAAGTTTCAGCTCAGCCCGAACCAGACCGGAGATTGACAATCATACTGTGTTTGACTGCTGCGTTATGCTTAATTTGTCTCATAAAAAACATAGACAACTAAAAACTTGCTGTCTTGGTATTTGTAGCGCATAACAGGAAAGCTTATCGAAGTATCGGTGGCTGGTATTATGAAAGTTTCAGCTCATCCACGATCCAGACCGGAGATTGACAATCATACTGTGTTTTACTTGCTGCGTTATGCTTAATTTACTTTTCATTCAAGTTTCTCAACAAACCGATGTTAAAAGAGGCTCTTGTGTGTCGAAGAGTTTTAATACAGTTTCTTCGCATATGTTTAATGCTTTTGTTCTTATCTAGAATGTCTGCCAGTGCGGATCGCTCTTTGCCCGCTCTTATCTAGTACGGCCAGTCCTGTTCCGCCGTGTCGCCGGCCTGTCTTGCGTGCAGTCACCGTGTGTTATTACTATTTTTTATTATTTTTCTTGTCGAGTAGTATTAAGTTACATTTACTAAATTTACAATCATGCCGGTGTGTACAAAGTGCATCTAACGAAACACTTATTGATGCTGCACAGTCTTTGACGTTGTGCAGAGTGCAAAGGACTGTTCCATCCGGGTTGTACACGTTTAGATTCTATGGATTCTTTTAAAAAGTTATCTGTGCGTAAAAAGGAGATTGGAAGTGTGATTGCGTGCGGATCCGAGAACAGCATCTTCGGTGAGCCACGACAGCCGCGGGGATCCGGAGCCTTCTTCTCGCCATGCTGCTGGATGCTTTTCAGTGTCTGGGTATATAACCTAGGGTCGAAATTAACTGAAGTGAAGACCTGCATTGTCGGAGTTCAGAAAGAGGGTTGGAGGGGTGTTTAAAACAACACCATTGGTGCAATGCAGACAACCTTGACTTCTCTTGTATCCGAAAACTGAACAGTAAAGAAAAACTCCGAGTATGCCAAGTTGGAACAGGGGACAAATAGGGAGCTCAGCAAGGGGATAGCCGAATCTTCATAAGCAAGTGCGGGAATTGGGAACAAGTATTCCAGAAGAGGACAATGTCGGGATCGTTGGAATCCCGCTAACTCGAGGAGCAGAATGTTCATTGTGTCCTCAGTAAGCTCGCAAAGGTCTTAAAACTGGACTTTAACAGACGATGGATGTGTCAGTAGCACCACAGACTGCCTACGAGGGACGGGCAAACTCATCCCTCGATTATTAAGTAAAATTCATATCCCGAGACGACAAAATGGACTGGACGCAGTTTTGTCCCAGTCTGCTCCGAGGATCTGAGAGTCGATTTGTGAGACTCATATACGGATCGGGGAAACTGCGATTATATGTGTGCCCGTTCCCTACCCCCCATACGTTCCCGCTAATTAGTATACAGCATTGTCCCCCCCCCCCTACACACCCCCTACACACCCCCCCATATCACATCATATTGGACAACCTGAACGCCGCCCACCCCACCGCACTCGCCCACCCTCCCCCCCCCCCCCCCCCCACGTCTCTCCCCCCCCCCTGGCCCCACAGACTCTTGGACCTGTGCCTGTGGACACCTATCTACACATTTACGTCCATTCTCACACCTCACTTCAGCATGTTACTCGGCCGAGCCAGGAGACCGAGGAGAGAGCAGGAGAAGGAGAATGTAAGGGAGGAGAAAAGGCTAGCCTTCGCCTGCTGGAACCCCGTGACTGCAGAGTGTTCGCCAGGAAGACTGCACACCCGGAAACCTCGGACTGTCCTCCTACCTTTAATCAGGACACCCCCAGAGGACCTAGACCAACTTTTATTGTAAAGGAGGTAAAATTAAGGTACGGTATAAACCTGTTTTTATGTATAAAATAATAAACATTACAATTTGGTTTTCTTGCTTATGACAATGAAATAGTTTAAAAAAATTTTTTAATTTTATACTCTGCATTTTTCTATAATTTTTATTACTTGATACATTTATAATATTAAAACAAAACAATTATCAATTCATATTATTTCCAATACAATCACATAGTAATATTTCACCCCTTTCATAATTCAAAGATTAGGATTTATTTTCTTTTAAATACAGTATACAGTAACCTTAAAATATACAGCCAATATTTTATTTTAACGTTTTCATTGTTATTTTATTTATTTTGTTAGTCGTAGGAGACTGGTTTAAAATATTATGCTGATTTTATTTCTTTTAAATAATAATTTTAGAGATCAGTTTCTGATCATATAAAAGGTTATAATTTTATTTTATATTGTAGCTATGTTTTGAGGATTTAAGTTGTGTACTATTACAATTTTATCTTACGCTAACTCCAATTTAAAAGACATTATTCCATAACAGTGACATTTTATTTTTTATTAACATTTATTTAAAGCAGTAGTTATTACTAGTAACAGATTGCTTTGTAAAACAGTATACTTTAATATAAATTTGAAATGTAGCTGAATATATTTTTTTTACAATAAAGTTATTTATATGTGTTTATATACGGGATCTATGTTTAAAATTTACGTTTTTTTCTATATTTCCTCAACATTTCGCGGAAATTTTAACTTTCAACCTGATTAACAAATTTAAACCATTAATTTTAGTATATTTTAATTAGTTAAACTTACCACACAACGCATAGTGAACTGTTGTTTTATTTAGTACTTCAATGTTATTTGAATTATTAGTTACAATTTAAAAGAGAGAAAAACCCCTTGTTAATCACTATAGGAAGTTATTTTAAGCTCATATTTCATAGTTGTGTTAAAATTTTTCTACATGTAGGCAATAGTTTAAATTTTTAAATTTTATCTATTTTAATTATTACTTGTTTTGATTTTTTTATCTCTATATAGCAATTCGTTTTATATTAATGTTTAAATTTGTAACTTTGAGTATGACTTTGTTGTTTTGAGTTGTATTTTATATTATTTTGTTACTGTTTGGTAATGGCACGTGTTTAAATACTGAACTCAGTAAACTAACTTTTGTTTTTAATATATATATTTTTTTTAAATTTTATTTGTTTCTTTTTTTTTCTTCTGTAAAAAAAATCATTAAATAATCAAGGCGTTGGTTGGCGATGCGGCGGCGGGGACGTTGTAGCGGGAGGAACGATTAATGAAGGGGTCCGTTACTGCCCCTTGACTTACTTGACAGTTACCGACGGGTTTACTGTGAACAATTTGACTCAACCACAATGACGTTATGCAATTACTTTAATTAATTTCAAAGTTACGGACCACTATCAGTTTTTAAAACTGATCAAGTTTAATTTTCGCAGCAGTACCTTTATATAAAAATATAGGGTCAGTTTACTAATTTGTATTGAAAAGTTTTAAAAATTAAATTTGAAATTATTTTTCTTACTGTAATGAATGGATTGACAATGATAAAAGTTTAGTTTCTCTAGAAAATTATGATATTTATAGCACTACAAATACAATTGGAACAGAAATGCTGGAAAGTGGTTATTTACTTGAATACTGAAATAAAAAATTGAGGGGGGGGGTTGTACAAACAGATTACTTTGGGGGAGGGCAGACAGGGACTGCAAGCTGAACTTTGATAACTGACGGTCGACCTTACAGTGTACTGGCGGTGTGTAACTCGCCCAGCCCGTCGATGATCTTGCTAACTTGTTTTTTGGACGACTTTACAACCAGTATTATTCTACATTCAAACGGAAAATACAACGACTTATATTTTTACAGGCGACACAAACATAGACACTTTCTACATCAAGTTAAAAAATGTACATGAGAAAGACTTATATTTAAATATCCTATGCAGGAGTAGGATTTATAGAATTGCCATTAACAAACCCACAAGCAGTTAAAACAGAACAGTTTACAACTTGCATTTGATCATATTTTTAATAAATCACTGTGACTGTAATGTAAAATGCCGGGAGTTCTAAACTACTGACTTGACTGGACCACTACGCGGTGCTGGCCGGCGGTGGAGCGCAGAGCATCCCCGCTCACGTCTTAATAGTGACATTGACACTTACCTGGACCATTGATGCTTACTACAGAAAACTGTTGGGGGGAGCAGTCATGGGACCACGTGCTGCAGCTAGGGAAGACGTTAACGTCATGCTGTGACATATTTTTACAATCTCTTGAAGATCTTAAAAATTTATCTCTTAAAACCACGAAAAGAAACAGCTACGCGCAACAAAAAAGCTTAAACCGTGGATAACAGGTAAATCTAATTACAATCTATCAGAAAACACGACGGGACAAACTTAGTAAAACATTTTAAAAGGCAAACCATTTAATGATACGCTCAAAAATTATTTTAAAATACTTATAGGAATAACTTGGCGAATGAGATAAAAAAGAAAAAGGCAGCTTATTATAGAGAAAAAAAATTACAAATTCATCGAACTGTCCAAAAATGTTTTGGAAAGTTATCAATGAAATTAGCGGCGTGGGGCACGATCACAATACCCCATTCCCTCATTCACAACTTCCTGCAGGCTTCAGATTCATGGGGGCGCTGAAGTTAAGGCTGTGGGCCAAACCTCTTTTAATATTTTCTTTTCTAATGAAGGTTCAACATTTAGCAAAGAAGTTGGCCGCGCGGTCTCGGCAGACCCGCCCCTCGTTGGATGATGTCGCCTATAGAAAACCGATCATGTGTTCCGGATGATGCCGGGGGGTAACAGACAGCCAGGTGGAGAGATGCGGTGCCGGATTACGACGGTGGCTCTGCACCCGGGTGTCGATGAAATTCCTAAATCGGTTTTAAATAAAATAATATTAAGAATCTTTTACCACCGATCAAACATTTAATCAATCTCAGTTTTACACTCAGGAGTTTTCCACATACAAATTAAAATTAAGCCACAGTAATACCTTTGTCATATGTCTAATGATAAATCCGATATGAACAATTACTGACCGATTTCATTGCTAAGTGCGGTCGGTTTAAAGTACTGGAGAAGTGCGTAAAATATCAGTTTCAAAAATTATCTTGAAATAAATATTATTATATCAAATTCTCAATTTGGATTTAGGCCAGGGTTAAAACATACTTCTGGACGCCCTTTTTGAAATCAATAAACTTATAATAGACGCTTTAAAAGAAAATTATAAATCATTTCTTCTTTTTATAGATCTAGCCTTAAGCTTTCGACTTCTATAGATTAGAAATTTGTTTATTTAGTAAACTTGAATGTTATTGGAGTCCAAGGGATGGCCTTAAATTGGTTCATAAGTTATTTAAGCGGGTCGAAACCAAGTTGTGTGTATAAATAATATTAGCAGTGAACCTCAGGAAGTAAATTATGGACGTGGTTCAGGGGAAGCACGTTAGGTCCTTTATTATTTTTATGTGTATATAAATAACCTAGAATAAACTGAATCTCACAGGAAAACTACCTCTCTGTTTGCATAGATGATACAGTGGTAATTCATAGCGAAAAAACAAACTTGGCACACATGAAGTATATGAAAACTGCTTCCCAAGAATTAAAATTTATTACATAAATGGTTTTCTGACAATATGTTGACTATGAATGTCAGTAAAACAAAGTGTTTACTCGATCGCACTACGCGCTGCGAGGCGGGCCACCCTGCGGTCCTTGCGGCTGCTGCTACACTCGTGCGGGGGGCTCTCTCAATACTGCATGTGATTGCCAGCTGATAGAGAGGGTGGACCAGTACAAGTTATCTCGGTGTAATTATTGATGCAAAAACTCAAGTGGTCTGAACCTCACGTTAATTGTATAAAGTCCAAATTAAGGAAATTAATTTATATATTTCGTTCAATTAGGCCAAATTCTATATTATAATGAGTTAAAAAACAGTTTACTTTGCGTATGTACAGTCCATTTTACATTAACGGTATCATCGCAATGGGGAGGGGCCTATAAAACTACATTAGAACCATTAAATGTTATTTCAAAAATCAATAATAAATCAGCTTTTTATTAAAAACAAAGACAATATTCATCTACGTCTGTTATTTATGGAGACTGATATTTTTACAATTAGGCAGTTATTTATTAGGGACTGTACTGGCCTACACCTTAACTCTCATAAAGATGCCGTCCTCACCCCTATTGTTCACAGTAAACCCTTCAAGAAACGCTTGAAGTGTGGACTTGCAGGTCAGCTTAATTAAACGGTCTATTAACCTCACTAACGCATACTATGTTCGCCAACACACTGTACAGGACACTTGCCTTCTCTGTGATAAGGGCACCTGCAGGACGTGCATGTTAGTGGCTTTTCAAGCGGCTGGTAACTGCATGGCTTCGTGATGATTCGGTCCGGTCGGTGCTGAGGACCCTCCTCTCCCCCCACTTACCGTTACCAATGAAAACAACGAAATCATTGCTTATTACTTAACTTTACCGATACAGTCATTAACTTCCACTCATCACTGTAATCCGTTGCGTCATCGTCTCTGAGATAATGTATTTTTTGATTTGTCCTTCTTCATTTGTTTTTTTAACCGTGTTTGATTTTAAATGCGTTGTAAGGACAGCAGTATTCTAGAATTTTTGTGTGATTTCTGATTAAATGTTTATACGTTAAATTATGTATAGGACTGTTCATAGTTTTTATTTTTAGTTAAAAGTTTCCTTTTGTTCCATTTTTCTGTTTTTATTTATTTATTTTTCATTAAACATATAGCATTTCTTCTTTTATTATTAATACTTTGTTACATTCTAGATTTGAACTGGGACAAGCACGCAACAGACTTTGTTCTATGTGCTGTCAATTTTCACATGCGATTAAACAATGTACAAGTGTTGGAAATTTGTTTTTTGAAAATATAAATTTATTTGAGTTTGACGAAGTTTGAGTTTTGTCATAATAATTTTAAAG
>NW_025785882.1:0-20699 GCF_021130785.1 Homalodisca vitripennis | reverse complement strand
TAATAATTACAATATATAAGGTTAGATTATATTAACGAGGTGTTCTCAGTTATTTTCTTAAAGTAAATATACTTTATGTTTTTTCCAGGTAGCAATAGTGGAGAAAAGTATTGCCAGTACCTATCATATGAAAATAGCAACAAATGCCTCTGTTTAGTTATAACACCGACTGAATGTCTCATCCGCTCTCTGTGTTAATGGTCACGCGGTCCCTGCTCTGACTGTGATGACAACCTCCAGCCAGGTGCCCCGCATGCTGTACGCGCAAACCTTCTTCCCAGTGAGAAAACACAACCATTCCACCTCTCAGCAGATTATTGGCCAGCTTACCTTCCTAACTTCTGCAGCTCATCAAGGGCTGCTCTTCTTTTTAACAAATGAGACTTAGAATACCACGAGAAATGGTGTTGGAATACAGACTTCTACCAATTGTCTGTTACGGTGTACGTGGTCTGGAACAATATCTAAAGATCAACTGAAAACTCATGTTTACAGACACAATCATTCCAAGCTGGCTTCAACAAAACATTGAAACGAACTTGTTCTTCTTATTCCCAAGGTAACCATGTAATCGATGTCATATGCGAGGGTTTTCAGTTTCGGTCATGGTTTTTTTGGGAAAAAACTATGTAGCAATTCCAAACTCAAGACATTATTACCATACAACTTATTTGGGGTGCCCAATGGGGAGATAGAAGAAGATGTATTTTCAGTAAATGAAAGTTGAGTTTACATCACACCAAAGAAAAATCAATATAATGTTGCAAACACTCAAAAATAAAAGGTTTGGTTCCCCCATAAAGACAGTGCAGTAACACTGAAAACAGTTCCTTATATAGTTTCATACAGTCATATTGAAACAAGCTAAGAAACCAGAATGAATAAAGTAACAGTTCTTGAACGATCTAGCAAATTGTACTCTCTCACTCTTACATCAAACTAAATAAATCCAACTCTTTATACACTTTATACTGACTCATACTAATATTGTGACAGTCAATTTGTGTTTATACATTTGAGACATATAATTATCCGGCATTCCTAATTAAAAACTTTGAATGTATTCTAGTAAAATTAAAGTGCAACTAATCTGACAAATAGATATTGTTGCTCTTAACAACATTAAATGTTGGTAACTTTAATGTAAATCTCCGAAAAAGTACATTGCCAATAGAGCGAATTTCTATTCAATTGCTCTTTGGACAAATACTTTCTGCCCAATATCTTTTAAATATTTACAAATGCAGGCCATATTAATGTTCTTGAATGTTAAAATATATGAAGGTGCTTAGTATGATTCCTTGAAACAATTGTAATTTTCAAGATTTATGGTTACTGAAAATTAAAACGCTACGATAGTGATAGAATATTTTTAAAATTGTTGTTAAGTATACACAACTACTGGGACCAAGTTTTTTTAATGTTTCTAAGACAGGTTATTCTAGTTATTTCACCTCTATTAATAACTTACCATTAGTTTACTTTGTCGAGCCCTCGATTTATACATAGTATATTAGAAGATTATATACCATATTGAAATAAATATACTATTATTACAGTTTTAACTAGATACAGTATTTGTTGGCATTATTTTCAATGTATAATTGAAAAAAAAAAATTAAAAAATGGTATTTTAATTAATTATTCTAAGAAATGAAATTATATCAATATTGCAAAAACTTGGTATGAAATTAGGAATCAAAAATGTTTGAATTACAAAATGAAAGTTATTTAATTTATCATCATAAATTAATGTATAACTACAATAAACCAATGTGAACTTTAGCAAGAAAAAGTAAACACAAGGGAGCTATATTACTAAGAGGTTTCATTTTCACAGCATTATAGTTTGAAGGAAACGTACATTTAAACATTCTTTCCAAATGTAATTGCATTGCTAACTTTTTCTTGAATATTGTGGCATTACAAAATCCTTCGTCAGTGAAGCACTGGTGAACAATCTACAGATAATGCACAATTATTATTTCGTCTAAAAATTAAATTTAATCATACCAATTTGATATATACATCTATAATTATATTATTACATTGTTTGTATTTATAGCTGTTTGACTATGACAAAAACTCTTCCACAGAAACAAATAGCAATTAATTATAATCCTCTTTGAGTGCCAAGTATTTATTGAGTGGGTATATTTGAAAAGTTGCCACAGAGTAATTATTTTTCCTAGTGGGTGCGTCATCTCTAAAAGTTGCCTAGCCCCTTTTATGCGTGGGCATTTTGCAAGGTTTTAGTAAAAAATTCACAGTTCGATTATTTTAATAAGCTATCAACATGATTCTTTTTTTATTTTTCTCTGAAAACTCTGTTTAATTAACATAAAATAACAAAGTTACCATAACACTAAATTTTAGGAATACCAAAAATGGACTTACCTAAAAAAAATTCAAAATTCTTTTTAAATTTCATTTTTCAACCAAATCATTATGACCAAAAAAGTTCATATCCTTTTCTTAGTCCATATCACTGGAAAGTGTATGCAAATTGTCCTGTAAATCTTGAGAAATTTATATTATTATCTTCAATAATGAGTAAGTTATACAACTTTTAAGAAACTATTGTCACATTGTTTCCGGTAGCTATGGCAACCAAAAAATGTTTATAATATGTGAGTTCATAATTTAAAGTTTGATCAAGAAGTGTTATTATAACAATTTATTTTGAAAAGAACGATTCCTTCAAAAACATTTCAATATGATATATATTTAAAAATATTAAAAGTTACAATTTTTAGAGACTTTTTCCCGAACGTCCGGTAAAATCGGACGTCGGCATTCAAAGGGTTAACATTGTTAAGTTGTATATTGGTATGTTCAGAATGTTTCAAAAATACAATTTAAAACATTTTTAAATTTAGATATTTACAATCTTTTTAAATAAAAGCTTATTTGTAAATACTTTTTAAGGCATATCCTTAAAACTTTACAATTTGAAACTGTAATACCGTATTGTACGCGGATGATACATCTATAATAGTAAAGGGCAAACTGATGTACATGATGTTCTTAGTAACACTAATAGAGTAATCAATACAGCTTCTATGTGGTTTGAGTCTAATCTCTTAAAAATGAATGATAATAAAACTGAAAACATACTATTCTCTCTAAGAAGTATTGAAATGCAAGACTCTATATTGGAAACCGGTGAAGCTCTTAGGGATAACTTTAGATTCTAAGCTTATCTGGCATGAGCATACAAATAATGTAATTTCAAAGTTGTCAAGAGTTTGTTTTTTACTACGTAAAACTAAAGAGCTGTGTTAGTAATAAGTTACTTAAAATTGCTTACTTTAGTTTTTTTCATTCTCATTTGTTGTAAATGCTAACATTTTATATGGGGTAATAGTGTAGGTGCAGAAAGAGTTTTTCCTGTGGCAGAAAAGAGCTATAAGAATTATGTTTTGGTCTAGGTTATAGGGATAGCTGTAAATCATATTTTATTAACAATAAATATAATGACTCTTCCATGCATTTTTAATTTTTCAAAATTTAATTCATGTAACGAGAAAACGTAGAAGATTTTACAAGTTTTAACAATATACATAATTATCACACACGACATGCTAATGACTTTAGTTTTGCCTACAATGAGATTAACCAAATACAGCAAGAGTCATAAATATTTGCAAATCAAGCTCTTTAACAAGCTTCCCGAAATGTTGAGGGTGTTAGATTTAACAAACTTTTAAATCAAAAATTTCCAAATGGCTCATCACTCAGGCCTTCTACTCTGTAAACGAGTTTCTGAATTCAGAGGTAGCTATTAATGCTTAGCGTTTATCCCATCATATGAAATGTCCATACTTTTTGTAGGCCAGTATATTTTACTGTGTTGTTTTTTGTTTTTTAACTGTACATTATTGTAATATGTATTGTTTTTTATGACTGACTTTGTCAATTCTGTAAAGAAAAATGGCAATAAAAAATGATTCTGATTCTGATTCTGATATCATGCATTATTTCATATATTAAAATACAGAATTTATATAAAGAACACCAGTGTCAAACCATATGAATATTCAATTTTAAAGGTGCTCAATAATTGTGTTTCCTTAAACAAGAAAATGTAATTTTAAACATTTATTCACACTTTCCATAGAAAAAGTGTAACTAAGAACTCGACAGAAGTTTATTTTCATTTATATTTGCAGCTATAAGTGCTGTATAAAAAGCACTTTTGTCCAGGTGGTAGTTTACATTGAAAGAAGTAGAGAATTTGATTTCTAATTATTGGTGAGAGGTTGTTAGTGACGTGATGAAGCTTGTTGTCAACATCATGCGTGGTCAACAACTTAGCTGTGAGATGATAAGTATAAATGTGAGGTGTTTATAAAATCACTGGTATCCCCCACCTTTTTTATTAGAATATAAAACAAAAATTCTTTACATAAATGGTTTGTAATTAAATTGTTTAAAATTAAAGTTGAATATTATACACATTCAATGATTATTTTGTAAATAATGTATTACTTAAAATTCTGTATAAACATGTTCAATAACCAAAGTGATACTTCACAATAATATGGTAAATTTTAAATCAAATAGCATATTATATAAGAAAGATTGTGAGGTAAACTTGAATAATTGTCACCAGACTAAACAAACGTCAAGATAATGACCAAAATGTTTGGAATGCGTTATCAAACATCTTTCTTTCTTATGTGGACACGGATTGCTATCATCATTGATCATCATCACTCCCAGTAAGCATGTTTATATATATGTATATAAATATGTATACTGTATAAACATATAACATGGGCGTTCGTTCTTTGAGCTTCAGGTAAGAAAGTAAGCAGTTCTCAGGGTCATCTTAAAGAACGGAACAAAGTATACACAATTTTTTCATACACTGAGAAAAAAATAATTCCTATACAATCACAAATTACTTTAGATGTAAAGACTTTACTTAAGTTTTTCATTCATCAGCTCAAACATCTTACACAATTGAAAAGTAATACTGCTTAGACAAGTTCTTTTGCTATCCTCAAACTTTAATCCTTTATAATGATGTAAAGTAATTTCAGGTACTCCTTAAAATTTTTTCCTTGTTTTCTTAGCTAATTATGAGAAATCAAAGAAAACTACAATACTATTCACAAAAAATGTACAAACTCTTTGTAAATATTGTGTGCTAAGGCTTGAACATATGGAATTTTGGGTCTTTTGAGTCGTAAGTGTAATGTTAAGAAATAATTTTTTTTTTATCCCACAATTTAAATAAATGCACAAGTTTGAAAACACCTGTATTATTTTCAATGAAAATGTTCTTCATATTAACAATTTAAAAACATTAAACAATTGTACTAGGTTTTTTCTCATAAGACTAATAGTTACTCACGTAATGACTTTTTTACTACTATGTCCTAATTTACAAAATATCATTAGACTATAAAAAGCCATAATTACAGTAATTAATTTAACTTATTAGAAAATTATCATAAATATTGATTACTAGAGGCTTGAAAAGTAGTTTGCTCTCTGATCACAAGAACTCACTCTGTCAGTACTCCAAAGATAAAATGCTTACTTCTTAATAAAGCATAATAAAATCCTTAATGAGTCGAACACCTCATAGTGTTTCACTGTTGAATAAGCTAGGTCTGTAATGCTATAGTTTACAGTATTTCGTAAGTTAACAAAAAGTAATATTTACATAATTTAGCTGGTGGAACTCCATTGTAGAATTTTGGAAGATAAAATATGCAACTTCAGTGAATGAAAATCGCCTTAATAGGAGAATATAACATTTCCCCATCCAAACATGCAATAGATAGAATGATGGTTCATTCTACTTTGAAATGTAAAGTTCAATAGATAAGACATTGCTTATTTAACAAATTAACTTTAACAAAAACAAAATTTAGTTATGTTACCAAATAATAATGTTAACCCTTCAAAACGATACAACCCATCTGTTTTTTTTAAACATGTAACAATAAGCAAAATTATTTTAACAATAAATCTTTTGAGAATTAAAAAACATTATCTATAATGAGCACTCACTAACATTCTATATCATTGGATGAATTATTGTTTTTGGGAGACGTAGGTTTCACTGGTTGGTAGCGTGGTAATTACAAATTTAATTTATTTCTCGGAATAATTTAAAAAATCAGATTCTTCAGAAAAAACCTTTGTTTGGTATCTGCACAAAATGTAGTAATTCATTGTTTTAAATAGTTTATCTTAAAAATCACTCCTTTTGTTAACATACCTAATTTATATCTTGAATCAAGATTTATCCATCAAATTCAAAGACATACTCTCAAAGCAGTTTTGATTTCCTTTGTTTTGTTTCTAATTTTGTAGCATTTTATTGCACATTCCTTTTTGAAAACAGCTTTAGGATAAAGGTAAGTAGTTAACAACTAACATGTAGTTTAGATCTCATTGCTTAACTCTTCTATAGTAAGATGAAGAATAAATAACATGCTAGATTTGTCATTATAGTTTCCATGGTTTAACTCTTTGACTACTGACTAAGCACAGTGTTTTATGTTTTGCTGACAAACATTATGTGTTATTATAATCTTTTAGAGAGAACAAGTTAATAGGGATAGCTTAATGTTTTGTTTAGGCTACTCAAATTTTTATTTAACCATTTTTTATTACTATCTGTACAACTGTACAACTTTTCAACTGTATATTTCACTGCCTTTGCTACAGTATCGCTTCAAAGTTTCAATTTTAAAATTCCAAGAATTACTTTTCAATCAAAAAACCATTATGTGACTTTAGAAAATACTTTCTTATCTTTATATTTTACTAGCAGTTACCTGCAGCTTTCCATTCAATTTTCGTAGGTTTTTGTTCACCTATATATGTACTTCTGGTTTCAAGTGAATTATATTTCTGACAGCCAATGTTAAGTTTACCTTCTTCCCATGATCAAGAAAATATTTTAAAAAAGTGTATAGTTATAAGTAATTTTAAGTAACTCCGGTCTTAGTATGTTTTTTGTGCCAAAGCTGATTTTGCCTCTCTCTTTCGGTCAAGAAAATATATATATACATACACAGCTCTTAAGAAGCCTACTTTTGTCAAAAGACAACAGAGAGGTTTCACAGATTATATACATAACAGTCTTTAAATGTATAACAAAAGTTCGACTGCATTGTCCTCATATCTGCATTGCTAACAGTTATCCGCTGCTTTGTATGAAATTTAGTAGGCGTTGCACTTTTATGACCACTGCTGGTCCGAGTAAATTATATTTTTCAATGTTAATTTTTATTTTACCTTGTTGCCACAATCAAGAAAGTACGTCAAAAAGTTATAATTATGGCCATTGTAATTTACTTTGTCCTTAGTATGTTTTGTTCCATAGTTTATGTTGTTTTATTTTCCGATAAAGAAAATATATAACACAGATCAAAGAAGCCTACTTCCGTCAAAAGAGAACTAAGATGGGTTTTAAATTTAAAGTCAATTTTTTTAAATGCTATAAAATATTTAGAGCTGGAATTGGTACATTAACTCAAAAGAACAGTTCAGTGAAATTTCAGGTACTTACGTATTATATCGACCACAACCCCTACATTTCTACAAACACAAAAATTCAACAAAAACAAACATTACCAGACAAAAACTAAACTCTTCATTGAAAAATACACACAAAACTTGTTTTTATTCTTGATCACACTCCGCCACCAAAAATGCGAGTGCCTCCGGCCATCAGCACGGGCTTCGGTTGGTGCCGCCCTGGGCTGATGTCAACGAAAGAAAAACATCCCTCAAGATAGTACCTATCAGTAAAATATCAAATTCTAGAGGGGCTGATCAGAAATATAAATTGAATTGTAATGGAAAGGCAATTATGTACCGTGTAAAAATTTAATAAATCATGAATCCACTATTATCGTTATCGCTGGAGCGCGGCTGGTCGCTGAAACCTTGACCAGTGGGTAAGGGACAGGTATTGCGATAAGATAACACCGGACGTCTATTGTGGGCAGTTACCTTAACAACAACCATGCTTCTAAATTACCAAATATGTTGATGTTTTAAAATAATAATAGAGAGTGGTCGATATACGTAAGTACCAAATTTCATCTAGTATAGTTATTGTTGACTGCTTGAAAAATTTACTCACTATAAATGTAAACGAATTGAAATTAATAAACAATGTTTTACACAGAACAGTTGATTACATTTGACAGCTCATTCAATTAATATTACACAACTTTAGAGACCAAGATGGGAATTTTCACTACTTTAAAGACCAGTTGGGTGTAGTCCGGAATGGATTTTCGAAATAAGCATAGGCCTATACTCATCTCAGGAACCGCAAAAATATTCATGTTGATTGGATTGCCCGTCAAAACAAAACAAACAAAACAAAGGCACTTTTGCATTTACAATATTATTATGAATAGAATGACACTGTGAGTATACAACCACAGTTGAAGGATTTATCACTTTCTTATTAATAAGTCGGGGTTACAATTTTGAAACCCAATTTAACATTTTTTGCTTAGTTAAATTTTAAAAATCCAAAGGGTACAGGTTCAAGATGATTTTTAGAAATAGAATGAATAGCTTGTACTTCTCCAGGTAAATGGCTTTGGAAGGTTTAAATGTTAATATTGCACTAACTACAGCTAATTAAATGCCAAGGACCGAAGTTATCTTTCAGTAGATTGTACTTCTCCCAGGATAAATGACTCTGGATTTCAGAGATTTAAATGCTAATACGTCAATGTCTGCAATAAAAAATATGAACTCTTTCAGTGCTATGAGTTGCTACTATATGCCAGTAGAATGGCTTACCTGTATATTTCTTTTCCGGTTAAAACAGCTCTTGCACTCATATTTTTATCTACATAAAACAGTGTGAATTATTTACAATATTTAACTTTTGTAACTGATTTTTATGCTTTAGAAATACATGCTGTGAAAAGTGATAAACTACTACTCAAAAAACAAAATTTGATTTTCTGAGAAAAATATAAGGCTATATACTTATTAGATACATTTGATGCATTCTCTAGTTCCAACGATCAAAATTATTGAAATGATATACTACTCTATGGGTTTTGTGTACACATAACCCATAATTTGGATTTGTGTATAATTTGTTCTTAATTTTTAAATTTTCATGAAGAAAACTGTCAAGATAGTTGTTTTCCTCTGAGAACCACAAAAATACGAGGGCTTAAGTAAGGAAAGTTTTGGAATTTTTAAAAAACCAAGTAAAAGAAAAACATTTGATTATATTTATATGTGTGAAAGAGAGACTAAAATACTACTTTTCTATATAATCACCAAACGAATTCAGGCACTTATCAGAGTGGTGGACAAGTGGAAAATTCCTGTGTCCTGTGATCTCAGCCACTCAGTGACACTTACCTGGAGCTCCTAATCATCAAAACGCTGTGTTTGCTGCTAACCAGGTCTTCATTTTTGGGAAAAAGTAAAAAATCACTCAAAAAAGTAAAAATTTTGCTCACGCTTGCTTTGGACAGCTCTCCTAGGGTTTTCTAATGTTTGGTAGTATTGCTCAGAGTTTATTGTTGCACCATGCTTGAGAAAATTAATAAGAACTCCTTGCCTGTCTCAGAACGCTGATGCCATGATCTACCTTGCCGACAAAATTTACAGATATTTCCTTGGTTTTTGGGGAATTTATGTGCCCCCTATCCACGGACTGTTATTTTCTCACAATTGACATGTTTCACTCAGTTTTTCATCTCCTGTTACGATTTGATCCAGTAGTGCATCACTATGGCTGTGGTAGGCCTCCAAAGCGTTAAAGCTGCCCCCATCCGATGTTCTCTATGTAAACATTTTTGGCACCCATCTTGCACAAAATTTGTGGTAGCCTACATTCTGTGAAATATTTTGAAACAAAAAAATTCTGTGAAACCTGTGGGAAATATAGAGAAAGCTCAGTTATTGTGAAACAGCAGTTTTCACGAATCTTTTCGTCAACTTTAGTGACCAGATTGTCAGTCACAATGCTCAGAACTTTTACTCTTCTCTTGATCATGAACATTTGTTCTGCCAAGCTGAATCCACCACTTTCTATTATTACGTTGTTTCCCCTATACTTCACACAGTTCCCGATGAATTTTTTATTGGTTTTAAATTTTTTACCAACAAAAAATGAATTACAAAACTGCACTTCACAACTGATGGGATTTTCAATTGCAGCACACACATTTTATTTCAAATTAGAAAAAAAAAAAAAAAAAAAAACACAGTAGCAGTCGTGGGACTGCCGATAGAAGTGAAAACAGAACTATTAAGTTGAGAGTAATTAACAATACGTTATAGTAGCAGTACATCTGTAATTGTAAATGTGACGCGTTTTTAATTTTTCCAATTTTAAAATCTACGAAAAAAATAATTATCAAATAACTAGAAATCTATTTTACCACGCTAGTAAGATAAATCTTATACCGTAATAATACTCATTTCATGATAAAGAGGTTAAATATTAAAAACATAATTAAAATGAATAATGCTAAATTTTAAATACAAATATTCGTACAAATATTAAAAATGTTTAAAAATATATTCGTTGTTTTTCATTATTCATTTATCTGTATAAAAATATGTTGTAATTGCTCAATATTAATAGTTAGTTAAACATAGAATACAAGTGAGTAAACACCGAGTGAACAACAGTGAGTTGAACACCGTTGTAAATAATACAGTTATTGCTACGGATAAAGTATATAATTGCAATAACAATTAAACCCACAATATTTTTAAAACTAATAAATTAGTTAAATGAACTTGGTTCTTTCGTAAAGGTATTTTTATTGCACAATAAACTAATTTATTGAGTTTAATACGTGTATCAGTAAGCCAATGCGCCAACTACAGTTCCGGCAGAAACGTTCACTCATCACTTCATACGCTACTACAGGCTAAACTAAACTTCCAATAAAAAAATGATAAATTACAAAAAAAAAAATATTCATCTATTTTCACACAACTTTCTCGCTGACAAATTTTGTCTGACCAAAAAATAAAAAAAAAAAAAATCCTCGCTTACTACTTTTTTCTTGTCATTGTAAACGCTATGTAAAATGTAAACAATAATCAAAATTATTTTCAAAATTTTTTTTAATATTTAAAAATGTAACCAATAGATTGCCAATATTAAGAGCTTTAATTTGACGCATCTTACAGAATTGTACGACATTGGCTTCACTTTTAAATCGCGAGAGGAAGCCGTAAAGGTCACTGATTTTCGCAGTCTGTTTTCATACTCCGCCGGGACAGTTTTAACACAGCGAGACTGACTTTTTCATGCAGGTTAGTAGTCCGCGGCCAAGTCTAACGGTTAAAATACACAGCGAGACTGACTTTTTCATGCAGGTTAGTATCATTAGCATGTCGGTGACGCGAAACGAGGATTTTACCCTCTACCAAAACGCTCAACGCGCCTAAAGAAGTTTTCAACTTCAAAAACGGGCAGTTCAGGTATGTTTCCCATTGTCAAGACTGGTGCTGACTGAGGTGCCGAGCAAGAGCATACCAATACATACATAATTTGCGTGCACCAGGTAAAATTTGGTGGTGTCAGGTAAAAAACGTTTCTTACTTTCTGAATAGCCCTTGTATGTTAAAAAAGTGGTAATTTTGAATACTTAACATATGTGTACTAATAGTTGAATTTATCCTATTTAATATCTGGATTCACTGTTGCTAGTGATAATGCTATTATCCAATATTGTGGTTCATCCGGAAGCAATAGGAAATGGAGGCACATAAACTGTATCATCTTTAACACATCCTCAGTTCAAAGTTATGACAGGATAAAAAAAGAAATGATAGAAAGACCATCGTTCATTGTTTGAACTGTAATGAACAGTCCATTGTTGATAAATTAACTGTATTGTGTAATACATCACAAAAACTACCAGTGATCAAGAAAAACTTGAAAATCTCCTCTCTCATAACAAAACGTAGTTTGATATGTTTTAGCAAGTAATTGTTAAGTAAAATTACGACAAAATATTTTAAGGATCCTTCTCAAAACTATGTGGGGAATTGAAGACAGATATGTATTATTGCTTGGATAACCTGTGGACTTGAAAACTTAAGTAAAACTACACAACGCTTGTAGGATGTACTCACCGAACTAGTGCCTGCAGTGACAATGATCTTGCTGCTAGGACAGACACAGGCAACCACTTCACCACTGCCTTGCATCACCTCCTCACACACCATGGCTGCCTTGTCACTATCATAGCTGCCGATCCGCAGACTGTGGTCAGCAAAACCCCACGCCACGTAACGTGACCATGTAGGTGGCACCAACACCTTATTCTGCTCTACTGCCTGCACTGTCTTCTCAAACTGTAGGATTTGACCCACAGGACCTTTTAGTTCTGTAAAGAATTATGCTTTAGTTAATTTTCAGGTTCCATATATGCATTATAAGGCTTAATCAACATTTTTAGAATTTAGAATATTTGTGTATATTTGATGTAATAATAATAATAACAATTTTTATTGCTTTCGAACATGTACATGTTATAGCAATTGTCAAGGAAGAAAATAGACTAAAATTTTGGATTCGTACATGACATCTAGGTTACTTTCATACAATTTATTCCATCCATCCTACTGCTCATTCATTCGAATTTTCCCACTCTAGCACCAGCGTCAGTCAGCCAATCTGTATATATTGGCTTATAATTTTTAGCCAATTCAAACCAAAATTGCTACTAAAATAGTAATTTTTCTTATTCAGCAAACTGGCTTGAAGAAATTCCCCTGACTTTTCCATATAAGACAACAAAGTTGGTTTTAAGAGTTGTTTTATAAATAATGTGACTGTCATAATATGGTCACAAATAGTACTAAACATACAATAGTTAAGTTTAAGAAGTTAGTAAAAAGCTAATAATTACTTTGTTAAAGTTAAAAGCAGATAAATTGAAGTTGAAATAATGACAGACTTGTAAGTGCAGTAAGTATATTGGGGTGTTTAGAATTTACAACATAACCCCAGAAAGTTCCAGAAGGTCTACGAAATCTGTCTTGTATCTTCTGAATACAGTACTCGAATGTAATATAAAAATTTGACGATTACAAGACAAGTGTCTACTTCTGAGGAGTGACTTTCAGTGATCTTTGCAACAACAAAATCTGTGACTTTAAGAGCGTTTTTGATAACCATTACAAAAGTAATGTACAAAAAGTTACATCTTTACAAATCAATATTTTGGGGCATATTTTGTTAATTAAACTGGGAAATATATGTATAGATTGAAGAAACATTTTTTACAGCAATAATCTTACCATGTTACCTTTGCTGTGTGTGTGTAGTGTTCTGCAGCCCAAACACAATAAATACATAGGAATTTAATACTTGTAAATATCAAGACAGTTTTGAATGACAAATTAAAGAAAAATACTAACTGAAAGCAATATATTATTGACAAAATCATGATGATTTGCTAATTTAGTAATCTATCTATGCTTTTTTTTCATACTCAAATTACAAAAAAAAATCACGTTTTTGCGATCAGTAATTTAGGTAATGCCGATAAGCTGTCGTTCACAAATAGATGAGGCAGATTTCATAGTAATGCACGAAGATACTAATTCTCTTCTGTCCCTGTGTATTATCAACTATGCTAATATAATTGGGGTAATATTTACCTTTAATTGGTTGAAGGGAAGGCTTCAGGTTGTCCAGATTGGTGGTAGAACAGTCTCCTCTGACATGAGAGGGGTATTAAGAGGTCCTGGATCTAGCACTGAGGAACGATGATTCAGCTTTTTGGCAGGGTGCGGCTTCTTGAACAGCTGTTTTGGTATCTGGCCAAAGTTGTTTATGAAGCCGATTGTGGCATTCTTCTTGAGAGGATCGTCGATACTGAAACCAACAAAAATAAGGTAACTATACTGTGATAAGATCAGGAGTTTCAAAAATCCAGTTATAAGAATAAAATAATACTATTATTATAAATATATATAGTACACACCATTCAAAAATTATCAGCTCTTTGCCAAAAATGAACTTAATTTGTAAGTTAAATCTGTTGTTGAGCAAAGCCTAACACTCAAGGAAAAATTTCATTTCTGTCTGTTGGCATGATATCTTGAAAATAAACAAATTTGTAGACTTGAAATTTTGAATGAAACTTCATTTCTATACAACAAATATCGAGTTTGGGGATTGTGCCTATCACTCCATGGAATTTAGCTGAGCATTAGGGAACATTTTTGCCTTACGGGAGAAAACTGCGGAATAAATAAATTTGTAAACAACCTAAATACGATTATATATAATTTTTTTCACACACATAAAATTAATTTATTATATTTGTTTTTATGACAGTTCCAATGGAACCTTTATTTGTTCATATGAGGTAGTTCTAGTTGCAACGATCATACCCACAACTAAATTACAAAGGTTGCTGTGCTGTGACAGTTCCAGTGAAACTTTAAACGTTGTATCAGTTCCATAACCTTTCCAGTTATGGAGTTCCTGTTTGAACGATTCACCTTTACTAACTATCAGCAAGATATCTTGGAGAAAGATTTCATTTATAGACTAAGTTCTACATGAAACTTCATTTTTACACAGGGAAGAAGAGTTCTGTTATGGTGTATGTCAATCAATGAGATTTCAGCTCAGAGCAATGAAGCCTATCACTTGATAGGCTAATAGAATTTTTCTTTTGTCCTGCTAGGAGAAATAAAATTTAACTGTTTGTGTTATCTGTTTGTCTGTCTGTGAGGCATCTCAAAAATGAAATGAGCCATAGACTTGAAATTTCAAATGCAACCTCAACATAGCTTTTCACACAATACTACTGATGGAACATACTCCTTATCTTCTATCTATATATATATATATAAATGAATGTTTGTATGTTTGTCCTTTATGGAATCGTGAACTATTGGACCGATCATGATGAAAATTTGTACGTATATGTATTTTTCCACGGAGAAGGTTTATAAGCTATGCCCATCCCTTTCCCGATTCAGGATTCCGCCCCACTGGTTACAGAAATACCCATAAGAAATGCATTGCAGCAAACATATATTAACGTCTTTTCAAATTTTTAATCAGCTGTTCTTTGTAAACATATATTACACTTATAGTTTTAAAGCATAGAGTAAGCTTAAGAGAAACGACAAATTTTGTTTAAACTGTTTTTGCAATCACTGTTAAACATAGACTTTACTATCCAGATAATACAATTCAAATTTGACGTAAAAATTCACCTTTAACTGCAATATTTAATTTAATATAAACCATGCTCATGCTTGATCAGAAGAGTAATGCAGATATCATAATTACTATCTTACGTTGGCTACAAATATAAAGAATGTTTATAAAATCAACCTTAGTTGTTTTTTTTGACAGAAGTATGGTTCTCAAAACTCCGTGTGTACATATTCTCTCGATCGAGACAACAAAGCAAGCTCAATCGTGGCATCGGAGATATAACTAATTTAATCTAAAATTTATTATAGTAAAAAAAAAAATTTACTAAGTAATATAAGGACTTCGGTTCTTAAGATTTGCGTGCGAAGCCGTGGGTAACAGCTAGATAGAGGCAGGAAATATGGTACATACCTTCATAATACGCCCAAGAGGCTCACGATGGAACGACTATCAATTATCTCAGCAATGTTTAGAATGTGATAGAAAAAGAATAAGTGAATATAGTGTACTGTTTTCAACGGGAAATTGCGTGCGAAGCCGCGGGCAACTTTTGCAAAAAATTATTGAAATGCGCAGCAAAGCGCGCCGGGCCCGCTAGTATATATATATAAATGAATGTTTGTGTATTTGTCCTGTATGGAATCGTGAACTATTTGACCGATCGTTATGAAAATTTGTATGTATATGCATTTTTCGATGGAGAAAGGTTTATATTCTATGCCCATTGGGTGTAATTCGCCACCAGGCAGTGCTAACAAAACATGAAAGTTTTTAAAGTGCCTGCAAGTTATAAACTGCAATCAACGACACAGTTACATATATTAAGTAGCCAAAAACTATTTGAAGGCGCTAAGATGGTGTATATTTTGTCTTAAAAATAAATTATTGATTGAACTTAAAAATTGAATAGAAGACCACTTTATAATAAAGTACATGTAAGGATACAAATATAAAAACATACACTATTGACAGATTTTCCTGATCATGGCAACAAGGGCAATTCTACATCGGTGTTGTAAACATATTTCGCTTGAACCAGAAAGTGCTCAACCACGGGCAAAGCTTACGATAAGCGTGCAAAGCCGCGGGAAACAGCTAGTATTATATACAACTACAAGTAACATAAATGAATTTTAAATCTTATTCTACTGATATAATGCATTGAAATTGGCAATGTCTTGTCTTTTCACTCCAGTAATAAAAAGAACTAGGAAGATATGATTAAAATATTGTCCTTTGTAGAAGAGTTGACAGAAGATATTGAAATTGTCGAGGGCAGCAGGACACTATTGCTTGTGGCCATACATGAAGTCTGCACACTTATGCAAGTGTTGGGCTTACTCAGTTTGTTCCCTTTGCCTTTCAGTGTACATGGATGAACTCTCACTATACCTGTAAATGTCCACATTGCCCTCATAGAAGAGGTGATGGAAGAGGTTGACACTGTCGACGGCAGCAGGACCTTGTTGTTTGTGGCCAAAGATGAGGTCTATCCATTCATGGAGGTGTTGGCTCACATAGTCCGCACTCCAGTGCCTGTCTGTGTACGCGGATGAAACTCCCTTGGGTCCTCCTTTGGCCCAGGGTGGCAGAACTACATCACCTAACTGCACACCATTTTGCTTGCATCCTGTAAGAGGTCAACAACAACAAATACTTTAGGTGGCTAATTCGTTATTACTAAGAGTCCACATTAACACATTCACTAACCACCATGATAATATTTACAAAGGTCAAAGCAGCATATAAATGCATTGCTTATTTTTTCTACTTACATACTGTGATTCCCAATACATGTTCTTCTTCTAAGTGAAAATAGACCAGTGATGATTGATTAGTTAGTCTGTGTTCATGTTTTGTGGTGCCATTGCGAGGTTTGTAAAAAACTATCGGGAAACAATTATTTTTTGATATGAGTTGTAGTGACTCGCACTAAGCAGGCTTAGTAGGGGGAGAGGTCTGACTTTCACAATACACTAGGCGGTCAGTCATCTATAAACAATTGTGTCAGACTAGATTGAGGTTTTAGTGGCATGTTATGCCAAGTGTTCAAAGACGAAAGTGTGTAAAACATTGCAGTTTTTAATTGGCACAAGATCTTCAACACATGGCTAAAAAATATAGAGGACAAGCTCCATGCATGACGCCAAGAACCAAGAATATTGAACAACTGCTGAATTTAGTTCTGTGATTAAATGTAACGAGAACTATCAATTGAATTGATATTGGTAAAGATAACAGTGCACACCATTATCACTGAAAATTCAGCAAGGTGGATGTGCATCAAATTTTCCCGAAAGTTTTGAACAGACGATCAAAAGCAGTGGTAAATGTCTGCTTGTAAAGACATTGAAGAAGGTTCGATAACAAGTGGAAAGATACAATCTGGAAATTATGTATACTTCTGAATGACACACTATGGAATCATCAGATTCTAAAAAGGCTAGAATGAGTAAATCCAAAGCGAATCCATGTTCATTGTTTTCTTTCATGTCAAGGGTGCAAGGGTAAAATATAATATATTTCTATTAACATCAATAAATAATTGGCATAGGCGTTATTTATTATTCTTAGTTCATTTACTTACTTATTACACATATTATTTTATTAAGAAATGAAAAATCATCTATACTGGTGCTGGATGTTAACCCTTTGACTAGTAATCCCAAACTTGATGTGAAAGCATGCAATGTGCCACCCGCAGTCGTGCTGATCACTCTGTAGGATCTGCTATATCTCTAAACAATATTTCTTTTAAGTGGGTAGTAATTGTTCATATATACAGGGTGATTCGGTTAGTGTTACCGGCACTTTCTTAGCTGATTGTACTATAAAAAAATAAAGAAAAAAGTTCATATAAACATGGGTCCGGGAAATGCTTCCTTACTGGGTTATGGCCAATTGAAGATTTCACCAAAAATTGTGTGCAGGAAGGTCAAATGATGATTTGCCGCGTGTTTATGAAGAGATATTTATAGGCGAATGCAACTTTTTCTAACGGATTTTTAGATGAGAAATTGAATAAAGTTCATCTCATAGCTGTATCTCATTTAGTTTTTTTGTTATACTACAAAAAACAGAAATAAAATAATTTTTGAAAACACTTTTTTAAGGTTTAACGGACAATTATTTTGTTAAATAGGCATTGAAGACCCACATTTTTACAAAGAAACTTGCAGAAAATTTAATTCTGAACAAAATTATGTGCCACACGGCTATTAACAGCGAAGTATTAGTTTCTGGAATTTAATTTTACAACAAACATTCTACCAAGCAAGAAATTCCAAAGCAAAGGAAAACCGCATTTTAATGACATAGAGTAGCCTACACATAAGATTTATTAGGATGCAATTTAAATTAAGTTTTAAATAAATTAATGTTTTTCATCTAAAGCTAAAGCTTATAATACTACGTACCACTTTCATAACAGGTGTTCAAAAATCAAGTCCTTGTACTTCAATAACACTTAGCAGCTCGCTTTCTGATTGATCGAGTTATCCTCCGCAACGCTGCACGATTGTTTTTGATTTGTGCGGCGGCATCTTCAATTCGATTTATTAACTCTTCACGTGTATTTACTTTTTCCTGGTACACCAGGTTCTTCATCCAACCCCATATACAGAAAATCTAATGGAGTAAGATCTGGTGATCTTGGTGGCCAAGTGTGTGGTCCACCGCGACCAATCCATCGCCCGGGAAACTGCTCGTTTAAGTGCATTGTTACATTATGGGAAAAGTGGGCAGGGGCACCATCATGTTGATAAATAATATTTGCACCTTGCTGCTAATGGAACATCTTCTAATAATAGTGGTAGTTGTTCTGTAAGGAATTCTAGGTACATGCGGGAATTTAGATGTCCTCGGAGAATGAATGGTCCTATTAATCGAATCATGAATGAGTCCACACCATACATTTACCACTAAATCTGTGTTGAAAGTTGCGCACGATTGTACTATGTGGATTTCCCTCTGCCCAAGTGTGTTCATTGTGAAGGTTGTTGACGCCATCTCGGGTAACTTGAGCTTCATCAGTGAATAAAATGGTTCTATGATGTTGACGGTTTCTAATTAACCAGTTGCAAAATTCCAATCGAAGAGGAGGATCTGTTGGTTGAATACTTTGAACTTGTTGTTTATGGTAAGGGAACATGCTATGTTATTGCGCAAAGTTCTCCCGTTTTTTCATACTTCAGACTGGAGGACACTGCGAAATCCGCCTAGAAAAGACGGCCCGCGTTGTACTGATCTACCCAGGAACTAGGCGTTTCAGTAGCCCATGATTATAGCCTCTTCCATATTCTAGGCATTATTCTGGGCAGGGTCGATCCCGATAATTATTAATACTAGGCAAAAAGTTTGAGCACCACTGTTACTCTTAGGGTACGAAATGGATCCACTGGATCGTTTTTGGGTTTGGAACTCTCGGCGATTAGGAGAAATTCGTCTTCTGTCCGGTATTCTGACAGTAGCTAGCGAGTTGCAATTTCCGTCACAAACGCCTAAGGACAAATACCATGTCCGGGCATAATTTCTTTATTCATCCGTTGTAAATAACAAAAGGCATTGGCAATTGTGAATAGTTAAGTATACTGTCTTTAAAAAATAACAACTTCATCTAACAAACGACGATAAGTAAATATAATTGTATTTAAATTGCACTCATTAAACTAGTACAGAATTTGGTAACAAATAATTTTATGGATTACCTCAATAAATTGCAGTTGTATTGTTGAACAGTCCTGATTATGTGATACCAACTTATAAAAAACATAATTTACCTTCTGCTACAGCTAATCGTGACAAAGATATTGTAGGTACATGATGTAAACCATTTGGATAGATCCCCTAAAAAGTAAATAGTATTATTGTTATTTTTTAGTTGAGTCATGTAATTCTATTAAAAATCGTATTTTAACAATTGTATGCTAATCAATTAATTTGTCTGGTACCTTATATCATTACATTACGGTGTTAATAAATTTTTATCTAAATACGTATTTCTTGCCTTTGGTAGAAATGTTTGTTGTAAAATTAAATGTCCAGATAAAAACTTAATACGTGTATCGCGTGTTAATAGACCGTGTAGTGCACATAATTTTTATTCAGAATTAAAATTTTCTGCAAGTATTCTTTGTAAAAATGTGGGTCTTCAATGCCTATGTTAACAAAATAATTTTAGGGGGTCCGGTTTTAAAACCTTAAAAAAAAGGTGTTTTTCAAAATTATTTTAATTTCTGTTTTTTTTGTAGTAATAAAACAAAAAAAACTAAATGAGATTACAGCTATGAAGATGAACTTTATTCCAAATTTCTCATCTAAAAATCCCGGTTAGAAAAAGTTGCATTCAGCCTATAAATAATCTCTTCCAATCTCTTCATAAAACACGCGGCAAATCAGTCATTTGACCTCACTGCACACAATTTTTGGTGAAAATCTTCAATTGGCCATTAACCCAGTAAGGAAGCATTTTCCGAGGACCACATGTTTTATATGAAACTTTTTTCTTTATTTTTTATATGTACAAATCAGCTCA
>NW_025785881.1:0-18896 GCF_021130785.1 Homalodisca vitripennis | reverse complement strand
ATTGTACATTGGTTCAACCAATGGAATCTTTAGGTTGAAGCGGTAAATGAAGCCTATTCAGTCAGTGACTCATATCTTTTGGCCTGCCTTGGAAAACTGTATTTATTTTATTTTGATTGTTTTATCTGTCTATCTGTAATCCAGGTTCATTTTGAGAATGAAATGGAGCTGAAAAAGTTTTTCTCAGCGAAGCCAGTCACTGTGGAAACGGTGGTTTAACGTTATAAATACTCATCACGCTTTGTGACAAAAAAAATAAACAATGGCACATGTGTAACAAAGTGAGATAAAAACATTACTCTTTGCAATGTGTTTTGCTTAATAGTTTATAAAATCAATAGAATTACCAAAATTTATCGCCAAAAATTCATATACATTATAATAAAATATTTTATAACTTATTTCTAACGTATTAAATATAATACATTTGTAGAGGTTTAACTTTTAAGGACGGAAAAGTAATAATAATGTCGGTTATTTTCTGCCAATGGCGTTGTGTAATATTGCATTAACAACTGCTGAACAACAGATAATATTAAAACTGTCACAATAAATGGTTCCTCCTGCGGGGACAACCAATTGGGATATAATGGAGAAATCCCGTTCGTATAAGATTTTCTTTGGAGATACAACAGTTGTATTATCCAATCATAAAAAGGCTCATTGTTTTGTTGTTTGGTACTGTGCGATGTTCTTTATAATCAGACACCATTGGACACAATTAGCAAAAATGCAATAAGCACAAATAAACTAAAACAGAGAAATTAGAAGACATTGCACAGTACAAGTATTCAAAATTTACACCCTATTACTCCACCTTACCATCAAAAATTAATTATTAGTTTTGTTAGAAATCATTGTTACATAACAACATAAATCAAAAAGCCTATATATATATATTTTAAAGCCTTAGTACAAGCACTAACTAGGGAGCGCACCCTTTCAGTACCAGTACCTGCGATGGTGAACGCCTTATACGCAAAGTATTATTAACTCTATAAAAATATTAATACACTTTGTTGTTCATAAGTACATTAAACAATATCGTCGTTTATAAACTGTTCTAAAATATTATTGCATCGAATTGCAAAGCAGAAAATTCAATTAAAAATGTAAACATGGCTGAATCAAGTAGACAACTTTTCTTAATTATATAAGTTTAAACTAAAATTAATGCTAAATATTATTTGAAATCGACTCGCTAGTAAGTTAAAACCAATACTCATATTTTTAATAACTTATTTTCTTAAATACCCTATTTTTGAGTTTTCATTCATTTTTCATACAGAGAATTGTCCAGTATTCGGTTTAATCTAGATATATCACATAAAACTTGCATATCTATACATCTATACAATATCCGTATATATATTGTAAAATGATTCAGTTGAAAAGTATTCTGTACAAATATTGTACAAACTATTTAATAACTAATAATAAATAATTTAAAATTTATGATTGTTACTAAATATACATTGTGATTCAAAACTAAACGGCAATCTCTCGGGAGCTTATTCTATAGCTAAAAAACAAGTAAAAAAGTTCATATAACCATATGCCCGGAAACGCTTCGTTAGCGAGTTACGCCTAGCGAAAGATTTCGCCCAGATTTCAGAACCCTTGGTGAAGTCAGGCCGTATATAAAAATGGTAAAGGTAGTTACAAAGATACAAATACGATTTTTTTTATGTTTTTATATCTGAAACATTTATTAAAATTTGTCCCAGAGCTGTAAATGCAATACTTTCAGAGATATCTTACGTAAAACACAAGAATTGGTGCAAAGAAATAACACATTTTTGTGTTTAACGTAAGATTACTTCCATAAATGTTAAATAAAGGTCATTTTTTTCTTAAACAGATTTGTAGAACATTTAATTCTGAAAAGATTCATGTGAATTACTTAGGAAAAAAAATTAATAATAGGTATTGAAATTTAGCTTTATTTAAAAATAAAACAGACGCACAAAAATGCATATTCTTATCTGCATAAAATATTAACTAATGTTTAGGTTGTGAGTAACAGCTGATCATTTATTCTAGACTGAAACATTAACATAAAATGTATTTACCTTTATAAAACTGTAATAATCACCTATAATAGTTGCTCAAAGTGTCCTCGTTGTTAGCAATGCACGTTTTCGCACGACGAATCCATTCTTTTCTAGCGCGTTTCATAACGTTTGGAGCATTCTTGATAGTTTCTGCCGCCTCTGTAAATTGCGATTACGTAACTCCTCTGATGGTGTTAATCCGTTTTTGAATAAACAATTAACTTTCATTCCAACCCCATAAGAAAAAGTCTGCTGGCGTGAGGTCAGGAGAAACGTGGTGGCCATTTTACTGGTCCATTTCGACCAATCCATTGTCTACCGTATGTATCATTTAAATAGTTTTTCACATCATTAGAAAAATGTGGAGGTGCTCCGTCGTGAATAAACCATGCATTTATTCTGTTTTGAAACAGGAATATCTTCCAAGAGGGTAGGCACCAAATCAAATTATCACCCAGAACACCAAGCCATACATTGACTGAAAATGTATGTTGAAAATGCCTCGTCGCAGTTTTCATGTGGGTTTGTCGTACGCCCAAGTATAGGTATTACGAAAAATTTACAATTCCATTTCTAGTAAAACAGGATTCATCAGTAACGAGAATACGCCGAAGAAAATACTGATGTCGTAAACAATTTCTTCTTAAACCAGCGGCAGAACATCTTCCGTTTATTAAGATCTTGCGGTAATAAGTCCTTGAACAACGTGTTATATGGAATGGGTACAACATGAAGCACTACATGAAGGTAGTTATATTATTAATTAGTAGGCATAATAATTAGTGCACTACATGAAGCAACTACATGAAGCACAGCTTCATGAAGTGTCCGCCATACGCTTGACTGGCAAATATTTAAACTGACGTGATAATCGTCTGGTGCTTGTGGTTGGTGATAATTCTACAAGCATTTATTATTGCTTGTTCATTATTTATAGTTCCTTGCGCTACATTGACGACCAGTATCTATTCGCTTCGGTTTAAAGCTACCAGTTTCTCTAAGTCGTCTCTCCACAGCTTCAAATGTTTTGCGATCAGGTGTTCTTCGATGTGGAAAAGTATCACGATATTCCTGAACTGCAGCTAAACCATTCTTGTTAACTTTGCCGTAAATCAGTATCATGTCCGTATACTCTTCAAACGAATACATACCATTTACATTATCTGCCATTATTTATTAAGATAATTACATACACTTTTATAAAAATATTTAATAAAATATTTTAAAAATAAATATTTTATAAAATATTTTATACACTTGTATAAAATATTTCCAAATAATCACAGGATCTCACAAAATACAATCTTCACACGCCACAATACAAAAACCTCCATAAAGGTTATTCAAATATTACTTCATGAACTTAATTGTTGATCAGCTGATATTGCCAACCTTTGCAAAGGCCTGACTTCACCAAGGGTTCTGAAATCCGGGCGAAATCTTTCGCTAGGCGTAACTCGCTAACGAAGCGTTTCCCGGGCATATGGTTATATGAAACTTTTTTACTTGTTTTTAGCTATAGATAGAATAAGCTCCCGAGAGATTGCCGTTTAGTTTTGAATCACCCTGTATGTTACTCTAGTAAACACAAGATAGACAATTATACTTATATTTTTATTTGCACTTTAATTCCTTTTAAAAATGTTCAATTTTGATAACAACACACATTGCCCATAAGTTCTTGTTGATATTATTTTGAATAAAATTTCTTAAACGCTGGTAACAAAATTGCTAAAAAATAATAAACGTAAAAAATTATTATTTTTTTAAAACTAATTACATGTAAATACCGGTTTTTTCTGTAAAAAAAAGTTAAACTTGGCTATCATATTGAAAAAATGGAGGGGATGATATTGCAATTTTAAATTCATATTTTTTCATACGAAATAAAAAAGACGAATTCCTTTATTTTAAAATGTTCTTAACTTCAGAAGATGTTGATATACCCATGCTGTTATATTTAGGATGGAAGCCTTATAAAGTACACCTACATACTGTTTCATGAGTTTAAAATATGTGAACGTTAACGAATAACTAATTCAAATAATATAATTTTATTTCAAACACTACTCAAAGCATGAAGTAGTATAAATGTAAATTTGAATATTAACTGGAGCAAGAATACAGTATCCTTTTAAAACACAAAAAAATTAACATCGTTTTTACGGTTTGGTGAGAAAATTAGGCATATAATTAAATAACGTTGATCAGATTCGGCGCAAAATTGATTGTCAGGACGCATGTTGTTAAGGCGTTAAGTGGATTCGTGCCTACAGCGGACTGACAGCTCCCCTAGGGCACAAAGGAAGAAGGGGAGCTGTCTAGAAGGGAAAACTGTCCATTTAACGACTCCATTAAAATTAACGCTATAGTATTGGTTTTAGATAGATTTTGTATACCAAATCAACATATTACAACAGTCCTCATAAAATTATATATATATATATATTTCAACAGACCCCAATTAAAAAAATACAAATTACATATAATGTCATGAAAATATTTTCATCACTAATATGGTGGAATAAATGCTGAAAAAGTTTAAGCCTGGTATTAATCCAATCGATCCAATAATGAGGTTATCCTATTTAAGCGTATCTGGGCCACGTATGGTGCATAACATTATTCCATTAAGATAGTTGCTTAAAATAAAAAAAAAACAACTTGGTTATTAAGAACCAGAGTAAAAATAAAATGTGTGATAGGATACTTAAACATCTCTAAGCTTTATGTAATAAACATTTGTTTCCTGTACCACAATTTTTGAGATTTTGATTACATATTAGGAAATAACTTGTTTATTTATTAGTTTTAACAAAAATCTACCTACTTCTTGCTACTACGGGTAGCCTAGTTTGACTATTTAAATACAAATAATGTCATTTTGAAAAATTTTCTAAATAAACAGATTTTTCAATATACGATATTTTAAAAACTCAGGACTCTCCAGGTATAAATAACATAACAAATAATATTATTTCTGTACTGTATCAGGTATTATAACGCATAAATGATAACCAAGAATTTAAAATAGTCTTTTTTTGAAAAACCATTTTTAATGGTCCCAAAGTTATTAAACACTTCAATGGAAGCCAATGTGTGTGGTTACAATAATGCAAAGCAAATTTATTATCATATAAATGAAAAAAGAGAGCTATGGTAAGGGATTTGAACTTTAATTTAGTGTAAAACATTATACTTCCGCCAAATTCTTTAATTTTTGATTAAACTATATCAACATACCAATCTTTCAACGCTTACTGGTATTTTTAGTGCGTCAGTATAATTATTTTAATATAGCAAGTGTGATATGAGTTATGGATACAAGTACTCGCAAATACAAAACGAGACACACGAAAATAATTAACAAGCTTCTAAAACAACTTCCGTACTAAAATGCGTGGTGTAGCGTCCATTAGCATCGAAATTTTAAATGAGTTAAATCTGCAATATCGTCGCTAATCTACACGGAAACTATTTTAGGACTACATCAAACAAAGCTTTTGTACATCATCTGAAACATGGGTACGTTTTTCACTTTTCTTAAGTAATTGTATTGGTATTACTTTTTTAGATGTTTGTATACCCAGACTTTCAAATAAAATATTCCCAATTCTTAGAAAGGACTTTGTGTTACATAGAACAATATTAGCACCTTTCCTTGAATTCTAACGGCGACCTATTTAAGGGGATATATAGTACAACATACATAAATTACGTCTAGGTAAGCCTGTTTTTATAAACATATATATGACTTTATTAAGTGCTGTTCTATTCAAACTGACAGCTAAACCATTTTGTTGGGGTGCTACATAGCTGTGTATTCTAACTTGATACCATAATCTTGACACTCAGTTTTTTTAGTTTTTAGTTTCAGACTTCTTTTTAATAATACATGTGAAAACTGAGAACAGTCATCTGTTACTGTAAGACATACCGCTAACCATTGAGAGTTGGTGTAGTCATCGCTCACCACACATCATCAGTGTGTATCAGCTCACCAGTTCGTTTTGAGCGAGGTTTCTCAGTACTATAAACACTTTTCTGGTAGCCTTTACTTTCTTACATGCATCACATAGATCTTTTGAATGTAAAGTCCCAAGAGTTTTTATCCTTTTCTATTTCGGTGACGTAATCTGAGATTTTACATGTTTTCCCTAGATGCAGTAGACAAACTCACATTTGAATTGCCTTAACCTAGTGCGAATATTGCAGTGAGAGGATTATGCGCCACGTTGTTTTGAGTTCAACCATAGTAGATGAATAGCAGTGAGTTTTTCCAAACGAGGTTATCACAGAACGACATTCGATGGGGATTAACTGAACAAATTGCGTGATATTCGACAGTCACAAACTGTCCCATCACTCACCCCCTAGCAGTCCGACACTACTCACGTAATATGGAACATTTTTCGGTCAGCAACACTTTGTCAATATATCATGAGTATGCTGATACAGTCAACGTGGAATTTTGTGCATAATATATATAAATGTTAAAACCTCGCAAAAAAGTGTCTTTTTGCCTTCACTGCACTTTTTTTTTTTGCTGGAATTGTTCTTAACCACATGACTGCTGGTATTTTTTTTCTAACGCGCTAGATATGGCTTGCATGGTTTTAAAGCCTTAAAGCTACTGTTATGGTTATAAATTAGTAATACATGGCTTTTACAAAAATCGCATTTCACCATAAAAAGATTTAGTAACACACTACGATCTAACTAAGATATGCACAGCTGGATAAGTCAAACAAATAAAATAACCGAGACTAGAAAGGATAATAGGACTTTGGAAATTTTCCATCGTTATATTTAACAACATGTATAACATAATACAATGCTGCAGAATACAATAGCACATAATAAAATTTGTATTACGTATCCTAGAGTAATTTACTTATGTGGTGCGTTTAGTGTACATTTTTAAGTATTGAGTAATCAATATTAAATTAAAATTTAACTCTATTTAATTCTTAGATTTATGGTTGAGATCATTTTAATAATTTCATATAAATGTTTTAGTCATAACACACAAGAATGCTTTTTGGAAAGAAAATATTTTTGATAATTCCACGGCGAGTTGTATGCTTTCGAATATACTCGTAACACATACAAATATATGTCAAAACATATATATATATATATATATATATATATAATCAGACCCAAAGGGAAATATTTGGAGATATGAGTATTGTACAGAAACGTGTATGAAAAATGGCTGGAAGGAACGACACACTTTTTCTTCATAGCAAAAGTTTAATAGGCTTAAATTTTATTTAATAAATAGTGTAATCACTCTCTATGGTATAAGTTATCAAAATATGTCACTACATAAGTTATATCATTAATATACATTCTGTCAAAATTAATAGTTTTTGACATATGAGGTATCTGTTTTTGTCAGTAATAACTCACAGTTTTGTAGGGTCAAAGGTTATTAAATGAGTATGAGACACGGTCTAGACACATGACGGGTCTCCCCGGACAGAATACCGGTAGTTTAGAGAAGATGCTGTACCACCTGAGTGATAAGGCTTTTAAAACCCGATGGTATAAAAACAAAACAAGAAATACTTTATTCTAAACAAAAACTGAAAGGACACTTTATGTTATTATCTAAAAGATTTGTTAATTTACTTATTAGTTTTAATTATTTATTCTGTAGTGTAACAATACATTTCAAATTTAGGGATAAAAAGTTTTATTGCATTTTACCTTGATCCTAAGGAGCTTTGTCACCCAAATAGTTAAGTATTTTTAAAAGAAATTTTTGTTCTAAGAAAAGTTGTTTTAAATTACTGTAACTTTGAAATCAAAATAATACCATAACCATAACCCGACTGCACTATCTTTGTGCACCTGGAATATAAAAAACTTATCTTTGCGCTCTAATATTACTATATTGTGTCCCAAAAAACAATCAAGTATAAGAATAAGACACCGTTATCACCAACATTGTAATTCTGAAAATGTTCCAGCTTTTATTTCCATATTCGGCATATTCCGTGTCATTGTAAATCTCCGATATTTAGGGAAGAGTTTTTTGGTAACCACTTACTCCCTGAGAGATCATAATACATTGATCATCTCCTCATATTTAGATTAAACGGACATACCACATCGGTGGGAGTGTCCTATATTTTTTTCTCAAATAAGCAGTAGTAAAGTCATACCGCAGCAACGTGCCGTATTTATTTTTATGAATGATGAGATGAACAAAAAGCATGTGTTTACAGTTTTTTTCTAACGTCAGAAGTCAAAACTTAACTCCAAAATTAAAAATGATGTAGCTAAAAAATTAAAATTGTGTAATACATAAGTATATTGCACATGCATTTTACCATAAACACATAAAGCACTGTATTTCCTTGGCAGATGCAGTGTAAAAAGAAATCAATAAGTGATAGCGTATAAAGCCCCAAATAGAATAATATTTATATCAAGGTACGAGTAAGCCTCAGCACGAGTAGCGTAACAGACTTCGCTGATATTGTATGCAGAATATAAAATCTAGCGTATTTCATTAGGATAAATGTATTACTGTGTCCCAAGCTAAAATTAAATACGATTGTATTCAATTTGTATATATATATATATATATATATATATATATATATATATTCTTGTTGACATCATGGTTACCCATAATAAGACCAGCATAAAAGGTTTCGTGAATGGTCAGCCATTTCCTATCGAGTGAAATGCACCATCATTGAACACGATGTTGTTAATATAGAAATTAATTTGTATGCAAAATTTCCAAGCCTAAGGTCAGTTCGCTATTGAGATAATACGTGGACAGACAGATATAAATCGGGATTTTATGCCCCTCGAGTGATAGGCCTCGTCAACGCTCAGAAAATTAATTCCTCAATACTTCTTTAAATTTTTAAAATAGAGTATGTCAGTTACAAAGGAAATAAATAATACATAAAAGCTACTACGGGTCACTAGAATTGATTTACAGCTTCCAGGCACGTAGTTACCGTGACGTCAGCATTTCACTAAGTAATTCAACGTTTAATGGCAGCGCCTCTTCGTTTTAACTCTTTAAATGTAGTTTCATCCTCAACACGAGATTATTTGAACATTGTCTAATTTTATAGTGAAAGTTTGTTATATACGTTTTAGCTTGGGTCGCATAGTGGATAATAAAAAAAGAGTAAAGTTAAATGCAAAATGTAGTTATTATTTAGTTTCGATTTTCAATAATTTATATGTAACTTAATTCATTTGGGAATGGTTTTTGGTGGTCTCTATGGCATACAAAATTTCAGCTTGGCCAAATTTCTAAAAAGTTTTTACCCACACCCCATAAAGAGTAAAACTGCCCCAGATCTCTCAATTTCCCCGATTCCACCGGGATTCTGCGAGCATCTATACCAATGTGCTTAAGAGTCACCATTTTACCACGACCGACAAATATTTGCGGGTTTGAGTCCCCGTTCTAGCTAGTACTTGTGTGTATTGATATTCATTTCTGTAAAATAAATCATGTTACTGAGTTATAAAAATGAGCTATGACTTTCCTATTCTCTAAAACAGTGTGTATGGTTCTAAATATAGTAATAAAAAAATAACAGGCATAAAAATAGTTTCATTTTAATTTTTATTATTTTTTTTATTTGATTTGTTTTATTAGGTTTTTATTTTCATAGTTTAAATTTTCACTCGAAAATAATTGTTGAATCAAGTATAAAAATAACTTAAAGAGATCTAAACAGTAAAAATATAAAAAAAAACAATTTTTAAATATGCTTAAGTAAAATAATCGAAAAGAACAATAAACTATTTAGAAGGAAACAGGATTTTTCCGGACATTTGCCATCGTTAAGTGAAACAAGAAAACAGTAACACTACGTTTCGAGATCTGCAATCTGATCTCTTCTTCAGGTAAAGAACTAACCTAATACATAATTACAAACTAGGTTAAAATAATACAAATCTTACTAAAGCGTTGTGGCACGCCTGAGTCAGGAATCACAACCTACATGTTGTATGTCAACTTCACTAACACTAAAGACATGCACTTAATAAAAAAACTATACAAAACACCAATCATTAAACTAAACTACGGAATACAGGTCACAATATGTCTTCACTCGTCTACTAACCATTTACGACTGACCAGAGGGGGTAGCCAATGGTAATCGTGACGGCCGGCTAAAACAAGATGGCGGAAATACAAGGGAAGGGGAACAGGAATGGGCCCTTTCGTTATTATTGGTTCATGCGAGATGAACTTCTTAAAACCATATTGTGACTCCGCATTGGTTTATTGCAAATATCCGATCCGTTTGATACTTTTGGTATTCTCTTTAGTTCATTTTTTAGAATTGGCAACCAAAGCGGCCTAATCTCGACTGATGGTTGACTGATTGGTTGGTCTGCCAATTTAATGTATGTTGCCCTCAATTAATTTCCTTTTTAAGAAATGTGGTTCCCGATGTATTATGTGGGCTTCATCCCAATTCATATGATGGTCTTCGGACCAACAATGGTGTGCAATTTTTTGACTTTTTCTGTGAAAACCCTTTCTCGTGTTTTCTTTGTGTTCTTTTATCCTTATGTTTAGTGGTCTTTTTGTCTCGCCTATGTATTCCCTTATTGCAGCTACATTTTATACTGTAAACACAGTTTTTGGAATCCTGTGGTGCCATTTTTTGGTTTTGTTTTTACGAGACTTTGTCTAAGAGTGTTGTGTGTTTTAAACGCGGTTATAATGTTGTACTTTCTACCTACTCTTCTAATTTTCTCCTCCCTCCGATAATCCCGGCACATAAGGGATTGAGACATAAACGCAAATTTATCACAATTCTGTTTTTTCTGACTCAGGAATGATTCTTCTGGTTCGTTTGCACTTATTAATTACTAATTGAGGGTATCCATTGCTTCTGAGATCCGATTCAATTTTTCTTAAATTCTTCTTTTAGTCCATCTTTATCTGAGCACAAGCTCTTTGCTCTATCAAACAACGAGTAGGCTACTACGTCCTTCTTTGACAGATTTTTGATGGTTGGATTGATAATTTAAATATTTTCCTGTGTGTGTTATCTTTCGAAAAAACAGTATGTCTTAAGGACATCCCTATCTCTTAATACACACACATCCAAAAAGGGAAGCTTGTTTTGGACTTCCACTTCCATTGTGAGGCGGATGGAAGGAGAAATACTATTTAATGTGATTCAAAAAATTATTTAATTCAATGTCTCCATGAGAAAAAATAACAAAGGTATCATCCCACATACCTCCACCACCAAATCTTCGGTTTGAACTGAGCTGAAGCCAAAGCTTTTTCGCTCAGAATTCCTCCATAAAAGATATTGGCGAAAATAGGAGACAGTGGGAGAACCCATTGCCATCCCCTCATCTTGACGGTAAATTTTTACCCTCTAAACTCAAAATAATTGCATTGAGTGCATAGTTCTAACAGTTCCATAATTACTGGCACGGGAAGTTTAGTTCTATCCTTTAATGTTTGGTCTTCTTTGAGACGTGATTTAATAATTCCGAGAGTTTCTGGAACTAGGTACATTTGTAAATAGACTTTCGACATCAAAACTTACCAGTTTGTCAGTTTCAGTCAACTTTAGGGATTTCGACTTCTCTACGAAATCCCTGGAATTTTTTGATGAAAGAGTCAGTTTTTCCTACCAATGGTGTTAAGATGTCCAAGAGGACTTTAGACAATTCCCTGCAAGGTGAATCACGAGAACTAATGATGGGCCGGAGAGGGATTGGTAGGGATTTACCTGCCGACAAAGGCAACGCTACTGTGGTACTTGACTCAGTAGCGTTATAAAGAAAAGAAAGATTGCGGAAACTTTAAATACTGGCAAATATACAGTTTTAAACACATAAAGACACCCAGACTGATTCATTTGAACGCAAAGTAGCAAACACCTTAAGAAAACATAAAGAATTTTTTTCAGATAAATTTAGATCTAAATTAACTCCTCACCACTCCAAAATCCCCCATATGTATGGCCTTCCCAAAATCCACAAACCTACCATCCCTCTCCGGCCCATCATTAGTTCTCGTGATTCACCTTGCAGGGAATTGTCTAAAGTCCTCTTGGACATCTTAACACCATTTGGTAGGAAAAACTGACTCTTTCATCAAAAAATTCCCAGGGATTTCGTTAGAGAGAAGTCGAAATCCCTAAAGTTGACTGAAACTGACAAACTGGTAAGTTTTGATGTCGAAAGTCTATTTACAAATGTACCAGTTCCAGAAACTCTCGGAATTATTAAATCACGTCTCAAAGAAGACCAAACATTAAAGGATAGAACTAAAACTTCCCGTGCCCAGAGTAATTATGGAAACTGTTAGAACTATGCACTCAATGCAATTATTTTGAGATTAGAGGGTAAAATTTACCGTCAAGATGAGGGGATGGCAATGGGTTCTCCACTGTCTCCTATTTTCGCCAATATCTTTATGGAGGAATTCGAGCGAAAAAGCTTTGGCTTCAGCTCAGTTCAAACCGAAAGATTTGGTGGAGGTATGTGGATGATACCTTTGTTATTTTTTCTCATGGAGACATTGAATTAAATAATTTTTTGAATCACATTAATAGTATTTCTCCTTCCATCCGCCTCACATATGGAAGTGGAAGTCCAAAACAAGCTTCCCTTTTTTGGATGTGTGTGTATTAAGAGATAGGGATGTCCTTAAGACAACTGTTTTTCGAAAGATAACACACACAGGAAAATATTTAAATTATCAATCCAAACCATCAAAAATCTGTCAAAGAAGGAGTAGCCTACTCGTTGTTTGATAGAGCAAAGAGCTTGTGCTCAGATAAAGATGGACTAAAAGAAGAATTTAAGAAAATTTGAATCGGATCTCAGAAGCAATGGATACCCTCAATTAGTAATTAATAAGTGCAAACGAACCAGAAGAATCATTCCTGAGTCAGAAAAACAGAATTGTGATAAATTTGCGTTTATGTCAATCCCTTATGTGCCGGGATTATCGGAGAAAATTAGAAAGAGTAGGTAGAAAGTACAACATTTATAACCGCGTTTAAAACACACAACACTCTTAGACAAAGTCTCGTAAAAAACAAAACCAAAAAAATGGCACACAGGATTCCAAAAACTGTGTTTACAGTATAAAAATGTAGCTGCAATAGGGAATACATAGGCGAGACAAAAAGACCACTAAACATAAGGATAAAAAGAACACAAAGAAAACACGAGAAAGGGTTTTTCACAGAAAAGTCAAAAAATTGCACACCATTGTTGGTCCGAAGACCATCATATGAATTGGGATGAAGCCCACATAATACATCGGGAACCACATTTCTTAAAAAGGAAATTAATTGAGGCAACATACATTAAATTGGCAGACCAACCAATCAGTCAACCATCAGTCGAGATTAGGCCGCTTTGGTTGCCAATTCTAAAAAATGAACTAAAGAGAATACCAAAAGTATCAAACGGATCGGATATTTGCAATAAACCAATGCGGAGTCACAATATGGTTTTAAGAAGTTCATCTCGCATGAACCAATAATAACGAAAGGGCCCATTCCTGTTCCCCTTCCCTTGTATTTCCGCCATCTTGTTTTAGCCGGCCGTCACGATTACCATTGGGCTACCCCCTCTGGTCAGTCGTAAATGGTTAGTAGACGAGTGAAGACATATTGTGACCTGTATTCCGTAGTTTAGTTTAATGATTGGTGTTTTTGTATAGTTTTTTTATTAAGTGGCATGTCTTTAGTGTTAGTGAAGTTGACATACAACATGTAGGTTGTGATTCCTGACTCAGGCGTGCCACAACGCTTTAGTAAGATTTGTTTATTTTAACCTAGTTTGTAATTATGTATTAGGTTAGTTCTTTACCTGAAGAAGAGATCAGATTGCAGATCTCGAAACGTAGTGTTACTGTTTTCTTGTTTCACTTAACGATGGCAAATGTCCGGAAAAATCCTGTTTCCTTCACAAATCCTTCCATCGTCAAAAATAACCTTCAAACAAAGAAAACTATTTAGATTTTATAAGTAAACGTACGAAAGTATGATGACAATTTAAATGCATTAAGATAAATCCTGAGAATTTGTTTCGATAAAATGTGTCGCTTGAAAAGGAAAAACTTCTTTGTGTGTGTATATATATATATATATATATATATATATATATATTTTAAATTTTATATATATACAAATTAATATATCTCTAACCAAAATTTTTATAAGAATAAATCTACTAATAAAATACTGGAAGCATCGTTATACATTTTTATGCACTACAGTTTTTTGTATGCTACTATTATTAAAATAAATCATTGCTGCAATTTAAAGAATCAAAGAGCTCGGCAGTTTTTTTTTTCAGTTTTAAAATGCTGTGTAGGGAACCAACATGCGTTTCCACAGACGCGTAATACATTATAAACAACTTCTCTTGTATGTAGTGCTGTTATCTCATATGGCCTTCACGTAATTATCGTTATAGATTTCATCGTTTTATGACGAAAGTGAATTATATGTGTCGGCATTAAAGACTCAAGAGGAATAATCTCGATAGTCAGCAGTTCTACATACAGAAGCCTTTACTCGCCAGTGTAGCTCAGGCTAACACAAAGTTAATCTGTTGTTTCGTGTGGTAGAATCTCTCTAGCTTAACGGATGAATCTAATTACAATCCCAGTCTAAAACGTTGTGTAACTACTCAAAATGGTATCACCCCGCTGATATTCAGGGGGTTAATTGTATTCTATATGTTCTCTATTTCAGGAGAATATTGATTAAAACCCAGCCTAGAGCATATCAAGGCTCATGAAAAACGGATATATTTTTCTATTTTGAATTTCATTTAACATTAACATATATTTAATGGCAAAATTCAGGTAACGCATGTTGAGTAGTTGATATTTATTTTAAGTATGTGGGTTTTTCAACAGTCAAAACATTTATTGCTTCTTTTTTAAAGTTTATAAAGTAACTCACTCAACTCTTTTTCCATGGACCCCTAAAATGAAAACTCATAGTAGTGAATTGAGATTGTAATGCATTATTAAATAATAATATCAGATATGATTACGGTTGGGTGCTTCCAAAACATTTATTTTATTTTATTGTACAGTAAATTATAAACATAATCTAGTTCTTACCTTTTTATTTTTGATGGATTAAAACTAGTAACGAAGCTTACTCTTTCTGGTGGAGCATTGTTTATTTTAATTCATTTTTTTTGCTTTAGCTGATTGCTTTGGAATTGTTTTAGGTGGGTTTGTTATAACCGGATTTCCGAGTACTAATCCAGGAAGGTGTTTACAGCGTATATTGTTTTTGCGTCAACACATGTTTGACCTACATACATAATGCATACAATATAATAAAAAATGAACAATGGCCTACTTAATTTTTGTAGTTTATATTTGACCCACGCAGTTATCGGTTTGTTCTGCACCTGCAAAATAAACTAGTGAAAATTATTCTTATAATTCAATTAGAAACAAAATATTTCCGGACCCATTCTGATACTATAAGTAAACTAGTACAGATAATAAAGGTAAAAAACAAAGTATAAGACCCGCTTATTGTGTTTATTTTTTTTTAGGCAGTTTTCTCTACACTTCGTAGGCGGAAGTGAATAGTCTTTCAAATGTCTGCACTATCGCACTTCCTGGAAGCAGTGTACCAAAGTTAAAGAAAATAGACTAAATACGTCTTTTATAAAACAGCAAACAATTCTTTTTAATAAAATGTCTCTTGTGAATGTTAATCTGTGTAAAAACTAATTAATAAAGTAGCTCTGTTTTGTAATCATTGTATTTGAAACAACGAAACCTTTTGCTAGATATAACCTATTGCCTTTCCTGAATTGGTGGTTTTTTGTCTCAAGTTTTGTTTATTCCGATTACTGTTGGTACCCAATTCATCCGGATATATGAGGCTGTAATGCTCATTATTTCAGAAATGAATCCTGCTTCAGTTTATATACATGTCCAACTCGAACTAACAAGGACGTGATGGAACATTTGATGGAATATAAAGGTAAATGTAGTGGTGTATAGAACAGAGAGCATACAAAATGTAAATACACAATGTGATCGTATATTCTGAGACAACGGGAATGAATAAATATTCAAGAACATACCTCAATCCAAGATCGTGATCGAAATCCCAACCTTGAGGCTGAGTTTTATATATGTTACATCAGAACATTTCTTGTTCCAAGAAAGGTTTCAACACTCACACTGAGGAGTCTATTTAAATATATTCGTAATATTTGAAAATTATAGCTTCAGATTTGTTATTTAAATTTACACTTTTATGTAGACCTAATTAATTTAATGAGGGATAATCACAGTTTCTCAATAAACTGAAAAAGGTTATTATTTTTTATAGTATGTGTTAAGTACAAGTGCTTTAAGCTAAATTATTCTGTGAATAAAATTCAAAGTATTTTAAAATCTAACGTATCAATCACTTGCTTGGAAAGATTCCTTAACGTTATTTTAGATATTAAAACTAATCACTGAAATAATAGTTATAATTTAATAACTAAAATCGAAAATGAATATTTCTACATTAACCAAGAATAAGTTTCTTTGGTAAAAATCACTTTTGAGTAGAAGTTTTCGTATAAATTTAATTAGCTTTTGATTTGTATTTACAAATAAGCATAACTGTACTGAACAGTTCGAAATGTGAAACAGTCTCGGCACACATATATGATTGTTATTTGATCAAATGATTGAGAAATAATACCTTTTTGAGCTTTCAAGCTGCTTTAGAAAACAAAAACCCTCTGTAAAACCGTGGTCGGATGATAATACCCTCGTTATTCATTGATATTTCAGACACAACCACTTGACTTGATGAAATGTGGGAAAAGATGTTAATTGCAGAACTAATACATTCTCCTTTGTTGAGGTCTGCGGTGACTTGCAATTATGATGCTATGGTACTATAATGGATTCAGGAGTATATTTTATTGTGTTATCCCAATTCTCATGATGACTGCATGGATAATGAAAACTGAACTCTAACCGACCGGAAATTTTTGGCTAAATCGTTGTGGTTTTAATAACCAAACGTAATGAATAAAACACGTTTAGCATTTGAATATAGATACTAATATTTATTATAAATATCAATATAACATAGCGCCTAATAGGGATGCTTTAATTACCGTCTAAAGGGTGATTCAGAAGTTTCAATTTAAAAGCACATTTAAATGATATGTTTAAATAGTCCGGTAGTCTTCAGATAGTCATACAGTTGTCATTTGTAACTTGTAATAATGTACTGATTGTAGAGACAAATAATATAAAGTATTGGACTATTTAATACTAGGGGGCAGAGGTAGTGTAAGATCTGGAAAGGAAAATGAAAGTTATAGTGTTAGCAAATAGTGACTGCGGGTGGACATAGGTAGTTTTATAGCAAAACACACCACATAAATTATTTTAAATTTTACCCTAAAGTGATTAGTATATTATTTCGTAGCAAAAACATCACAACAAGAAAACTTTTATGTAACAGCGTATAATAACCGAGATTATCACAGAGTATTGCTTGTCTTTAGTCTGTGATACCACTGAATAGAGTGGACGGAAACGGCAAGTGCCGGGCTGCCACAACCTTCTGCGCTCCTTTGTGTAGTGTATACATGCGAGGTGACTACCTGGCCTTTCAGCCGCAATTTTATATTTGCTAATACTATAACTCCACAGCTCTAGTTTGTTAACTAATCAAATCGTTTTCACAAGTTGTAAATGTGTTTCCCAAACAAAACCAATCAAGTAGTACACAATAAATAAAAGTGCTAAAATAAAATATTTTCAATTTTTCACTTGCTAATAAAAATAAAATTAAAAATCTTCAAAGATTTAAAATAAATTATATCAAGAAGAAGACCTTTTTACACTAAAATATTTTAAAACATGGCACTGTTTAGTCCTAAAATTTAATCTAACCGTTTATTTCCTTTAAATATTTAATAACTTAAGATTTCATTTTAACTTTAAACAATCCAAACATGAAAATTAGCAAGGGAAAATGAGTGAGCAAAAATATATTAATTTTCAGGGGATCAGATTTCTTACTACTGCATTGATTACAAATCAATAATGAAATGAAAGTTTAAATTCTAAAACTAGGAAGTCAAACGCCGAGAAAACTAAATTACGAATAGTAAAAATCCAATTGGAGAAATAGCGCAGGGGATGACAGTAGCTTAAAATGTGCACTCAAACGGTTGAAACTCGGCAAGGAAATCTTGACTGGGCGATTAGGAGGGTAAGGTGTACCAGAAGCTAATGAAATGAGTTACAAGTTGGTTGAACTGATATACAGGCTGATAACAACACACACATTTCTACATCTATGTTCTGGGCGGTTAACATACAGACCTAGCACTCACAATTAATTGCGTTGGTTATCTATTTCCATATTAGTTGTCTCTAGAAATTAAGGATTAAGGACCCAATGACAACTAAATTTATTGACAGTAAGCATATAGCTGTGTTATCTATTGCAACTAGTGTACAGTACAAAATAAGTACCCTTATAATATACCTCTTATTACAGTGTAAAATATTTGAACACTAGTTAAATACCTTGCTCTAAAATAAAATTGTTTTAACTTTTATTACCACGTGAGTGGTTATAGGAAATAACTCACTAAACGCTAATTTTCTCCTAATAGTTGGACTGCCGCCATTAATCCCAAAGAAACTTAACACACCATAAACTGCACATTACAGATGAGAGAGCCTTCGTTACATGTAATATATCTTCTTAACTGAGTTCCACTTCACAGCTACACTGTAACAGTTACAGCGTGGAGTTACAGTTACTGCATTTGTTACTTATTACAAGATAAATC
>NW_025785880.1:0-18113 GCF_021130785.1 Homalodisca vitripennis | reverse complement strand
AAATATTCATCGTAATAAATATCAAGATCTTGTCCATCAAGTTATGCTTTAAGCTTTCTTTTAAATAGTTTAGGTTCTGTTTCTTGTTTGATAACAAGTGGGAATTGGATTTAAGATAATTTTAAATTCAATGTTGGTTTTTTTGTAACAATAATTTAGCTAAGTAAGGCGAGGTCGAGGTTATTAAAATATTTTTATTACGGTGGTATTATACAAAATTGAATTATGTTTGATTTATATCAACTATATAAATTTTTAAAATTTTACAAACTCACAATCGTTTATTAATTCCATATTGTCGGGTAGTAGACAATTAAAAATGTATTAATTCCTTTAAAATATTCTTTCCACAGAATCATTTATTATTTTAGTCCTAAACATTAATTCTCAGAAGATTTTTTAGGCGGTAATCCAGCAAGACTTTTATCAAAGAATTAGATTTTTATAAGTAACACCATACAACATAAAACATATGTTATACCTGTTGATCCCCAATTGAGAGAGAAATTAAAAAAAAATTTTTATCAAATTTGTGAGACCAAAGAATTTAGTACTCTGAACTTTTTTGTTACTAGTTAATATAGTATTTTACCTATGATCGTTCGGCTCAGTTAGTTTCCTTTCATTGTTGTGGTTATTACAGAAGATATATTGTTTGTTATTTTATATTTAATTTTAAATGACTCGTCTAATATAATTTATGAAATTATCCTTATCCTAAATAAAACACAATCACAATAATTAATAAATAGAATAATCATTATTAAATCACACAAAACAGTGCATCCAGTATGTATATATAACAGCACACATGAAACATTAAAATTCTAACAGTAACCACGTACAGGTTTAAAATTTTATTAATAATTTAAAATCGAATAAAGCTAGATAAATCAGGCTATTCTTTATTCTAAAAATAAAATCTAATTTACAAAACATAAAACCCAACATACCACTGTAAATTAGGGTACATGTCCTTGCGTGTAAGACTTGGGGTTTTCTTTTAAACGTTATAAGATTCCAATGAGCTTCAACATTTTCCTCAGTATTTGAACCAGTCCTTTAATTTGCCTGTTTGCCAAGACTGAAATCATAATGTACTGTATCATTCTACTTCTTTAACAAAACGAGGAGGGATGGTTTGTGATACACCACAGCTCTTTTATTTACTAAGCTCTTCTAGTTTGCCTTTCCATATTTTTGTTACATGGAATAAGATAACGATTTGTAACATGATTATCCCTTGATAATGTCATTGGTCCCAGCTATTAAGACAATTGGGTTTATAATATGATATGATTTTGAATGCTTGATCAATAACACATACTGGATATTAGTGCTTGGGTTTAACTAAACCACCCATATACATTTTCCCCTTGACTGCACTGTCCGACATCGCCTGGAATTATCTCTTCACTCCTGAGACTCATCAGCATAGAGTTCTGGTTTTTTATTTGTGTGATTTTCCTCAAAGGAAATCATTTGCATGTTGTCCTTCTTCTTCTTCTTGTAGTATGCTGAAACTATTTGATGTACTTATATTTGAAATATTCATTTGTAACACAGAAATTAATGTTTCTAGTATGCCCTATAGTTTTCCACTTTTTTACACCTTGTATGATGATTTTTATACTCTGGGTGATAAGACAGTAAGATTATTGTGAATGTCCTTAGTTAGAATTTGCTTTATATTGTAGGAGAACGGATTTGAACATCATATCTGAGATTGTATGAGAATCATAAAGAAGGTGCTGGTAGTTTGTGCCATAAAAAGGCCAGTTGGGCTTGTTTAGTTAAAACATCCGACCTATTGATAGCACAAGGCAACCTGCTACCTGCAGATCCCAAGGTATCCAAGACTCCCCTCCTTTTCTAATTGTAAAATTTTGTCTGTCAAAATAGTGAAATAGAGTTTGGTTACTGTGGAACCTATAGTATATTAATTAAATAAATAATATTATGTGGTGTAATAAGACAGTTGGTACCCTGTATGTCAGTACAATAATTTAGTTTTATGTTGTTTCACGTGTGGCAATATGTTTTGCAAGTTGTATGACGTAGAGGGTGAGCTGATTCTAATAAACGGCTCTGGTTGGTCGGCTGGCATCATACCACCTCACCTGATGCTCGTGTCCAATCCCACGCCTCAGCCCCTGCTACCTTTGTATCGCCCCAGTCCTCCCCAGACCATGAAAAGATGCGGTCGGTTCGGCCAGTGCGTTAACTTTCAAACATGTGTTTAAATTAACCAGCCCGGTTACCTCTAGGCTATGATCCGACTACCACCGTAATGTCGAATCTCGACATTACAAACTGGCGACGAGGCAGTTTAAAGAAACGCGCAGCAAGAAGACATTGATCATTCGGTGAGTGCAAAGATGTCCGGTGTAGACAGGTGCACGGACGCTTCAGTGTAGTAAGGTACACAAGTGCGGTGTAGGAAGGTACACACAACAATTGATTCGCATCAATTTCAGTGCAAACATTAATGTCGGATTGTGTTAGTGAAATCGCGCCTCTTTTCATAGACAGTTTATTTAACGAAGATCCTGAGTTCAACATGGCGACCGGAATAATAGGCTCGTTGGGACCCTATGACAGTGCGGAGGAATCTTGGTCATCTTATGTCGAAAGGTTCGAACTTTTCATAGATTGCAATGACATTAAAGCTGAAAAGAAAGTGAGTACCTTGTTAACAGTCATAGGTGTTAAAAACGTATAATTTGTTAAAGGATTTGTGTACGCCGAACAAGCCTAGTTTCTAAGACATTCAAGGACATTGTGCAAATTCTACAAGATCATGTCAGTCCTAAACCGTCGTTCATTGCGGAACGGTACAAATTTTAGTTTACGCAACCAACATGAACATGAAACAGTTGGTGAATACGTTGTGCAACTAAAAAAACTATCAACATACTGTGAATTTCAAGACAAGTTGCCGGACTATTTGCGAGATCGCCTGGTAAGCGGTCTGCGGAGTGATACTATCAAGAAACGCCTGATTGGAGAAGTAGACTTAACCTTTGACAAAGCGATGCAGCTGGCCCTGTCCCTGGAGGCGGCGGAGCGGCAGACGACGTCCATGGCTTATACCAGCAACATGGCGGCAGGGATGAAGATGCAGCAGTTCAGACCATCTCCACATCAACATCAACATCAGAGGAAACGTTTCCAGCCTAGGAGGGAGGAGAATGTGTCAAGTGATAAAATGTGTTGGTGTTGTGGCAAAGGTGGCCACGTCACAAATGTGTGCAGGTATAGAAATTACAAATGTAATTTTTGTAGTAAGATGGGTCATCTGGAGAAAGTGTGTAAATCAAAATTAGGCCTAAATTCAGGTAAATCAACCACTTCAAATTTTAATAGTAATAAGAAGTTTCCCCAGCACAAAGGCAAAAGGCAAAAAGCAGAATTTTCAATATAAGCAACATTATGTATCAGAAAGTACACCTAACCCTAGTCAAATTACTGCAAATGTAAACTATGCACAATGTAGGCCTAATGTAAATGATGAAGTTTATGATTTAAGTAACTTGTTTTTCTATACAAGATAGGCCTAACGAGTTTGTAAGCCTAGGAAGATTAAATCATGTGAGAGTTGATCCGATCAAGGTTAACCTCAAATTGGAACATAGGTTAGTAGTTTTCGAGGTTGATAGTCAAAGTCAAAGTCAAAATCTCTTTATTTACAAAATTTCATAGAGAAATGTATTGGCGTCAATAATACAATGTTAAAGTTTAAAATTTACAAAATAAATAAGTTGAATTGAGCAGTCTTGATGTCTAAGATGATCATGTGTCTTGTAGATATTCTTCCAGCGTGTAGAATGGGCCTGGTCACCAGCCCATCTATTCAGTGCCATCTTCAGTTTCTTGCCCTTCTGAGCCTTTATCTCGGTTGGCAGCAGGTTGTAGAGCTTTGCGTCCCATGTACGATGGCTTCCTCCCGTACAGTGATAAATGGTGTGCTGGCAGGATGTAGTTGTCAGCATGTCGAGTGTTGTACTGGTGTACATCTGTTCCCCGAGGGAGTTCATTCATGTCGGCAAACATAATCACTTCCTGGATGTAGAGGGCCACAACGGTCAAGATGCGAAGATCCTTGAAACCTTCACGACAGCTTTCCTTGGGTTCCTAGGCCTTTAAGAGTTCTTATTACTTTTCTTCTGTATCAGGAGAAGTCTCTGTAGGTTAGTGACTGTGGTGCCTCCCCATATAGCAATGCTGTACCTCAGATGTGATTCAAAAAGGGCATAATAAGTAGTCTTTGCAGTGATTAAATCACTAATGTGGTAAATTCTTTTGATAACAAAGAGGCTGGTGTTTAGTTTCCTGCAAAGGTTGTCAACATGCTGAGTCCATGAAAGAGTTTCGTCAATTGTTACGCCAAGAAATGTTGCCTTGGGTTGCATGTCAACTTCTGGTAGGGCTGCAATTTCATCTCGTCTTCTACCGAGATGCTAGTTGTTTGGTCTTGGTCATATTGACTACTAGGTCGTTTGAGTGGCAGTACTGGTATGCCATATTTAGTGCAGTATATGAGTCAATTGCTAGCTCTTCTACAGAGCTCCCAGTGAGCAGAAGAGTAGTATCGTCGGCGTACATTAAAGTAGAACAGTAGGCATTTAAAAGATGAGGCATGTCATTGGTAAATAAGATAAACAGTACAGGGCCTAGGACTGATCCTTGTGGAACTCCTCGGCTTACAGGTAACGGTTTGGATCTGATGTTTTGTATTATCCCTTTGCTATGATGTCTTATCTCCACCACTTGGGTGCGTTCTTCCAAATAGCTTTTAAACCACCTGTAAGCAGAGCCACTAATACCCAGGCTTTGAAGTTTTTGCAGGATGAGGTTGTGTCCCCCAGGCAATCAAAGGCTTTGCTGAAGTCAAGCATTATGCCAGTCACAAGCTTTCCTGCTTCCAGTTGGTCGCAAATGAACTCTGCCAGCTCAGCAATTGCAGTTGTTGTGGATCTGCCTTTCACAAACCCATGCTGACTATTAGTTAGCAAATTTTGTTGTTTAAGGTAGTCCATCAGTCTCTTTAATACAACTTTTTCTATTACTTTGGAAAAGGTGGAGATCAGTGAAATTGGTCTATAGTTGCTAGGTGTCTTTTGGCAGTTACTTTTTATGCTTAGGATATACTTTTGCAACTTTCAAGTGCGGATGGAAAGAGTCCCGATGATAGTGACTTATTTATGATGATGCTGACCAAGGGGGTTGTAAGGGCTTCACTGCAGTGTTTAAGTAACTTTGATGATACTTCATCAAGCCCGGCTGAGGTTTTAGACTTTCATGCTTTTAATCATAATTTGTACTTCTTCTGTAGTGGTGTTGTGAAGTTGGCTGAGCCTACAATTTTGCTACATGGAGTGTTAGCTGTTGACCTTTTTGGTGCTCATTATTGATGTCCAATGTTTGCTGTGCAACTTTGGTGAAGAATTCATTGAAATGTTCAGCGATTTCATTTGGATTGGTTGTTTCTTTTCCATTTATCTTCAGTTTCAGCTGCTCTTTGCCTTGTTCTGCACTCTTCCTTTCACTGTTTACTATTTGCCAGATTGCTTTTGATTTATTGTCCAGCTCTGTTTATATCAGTTAGATGATGCCTGGCGTTTTAGCATTTTTAGTCTAAGGTCATAGTTTTTCTTAGCAAGGGCTGTGTCTGTTTTAAGCAGGTCACTTCACTGTAGTCTGGTACTTTCTAAGGCATTGAAGATAAGTTTCTTTCAGTGTAAGAGCTTCACCGTCTTTATGGTTAAAAATTTGTTTTTTTCTTATTTCTGGTTTTCTTTTTAGGGCAAGCTGCATCAATGTATATTGCCCAGAGTATTTAAGAAGGCATTGTATGCGTCTTCAGCATTTTGGGCTCCAAATACTCCAGCCCAATTCCTCATTGTGCAGTAAAGTTTTAAGAGTGTCAAGATTGTCCTTTTTCATTTGTCGTTGAATAAGACTAGAGGTTTTCTGTTTTCTGTGCTTCAAGAGATATTTTACTCAATTGTGCGGTGTGGTCTGACAAGCCTGTGTGTATTACTGTGGCATTGATGTTGGATGCAGATAGGTTTGAGGCATATACAGTCTATGGAGGAGGTGGAGTTGTAAGTGATTCTGGTTGGGGGTAGAGGCAATCTCATCATGTTATGGCTGGCCAGTGTTTCTTCAAGTTTTCGTGATTCATTATTTGGCACTAGGCTGTTTACGTTTATATCACCCATAATGATTATTGAGTGGTTTTCAGCCTTAGTTTCTTCGATGATGTTAGAAAAGAATGTCTAAGGCTTCATTCAACTTTTCGCTTGGAGATCTATATATGCCAGAGACGTAAAAGGTGTTGTTTTCCGACCGCTATTCTGAGCATTGCCACCTCACATACGAGTTCCTTGCAATGATGCGATATCTCCAGTGGCTCTGTTTTTTGTTGTAGTGAGTCTTTCACATATATTGCAACCCCTCCTTTTCTGGTTTCTTTCCTGCAAAAGTGTGCTTTGAGGGAGTATTCTGGGAGTTTAGTATTCTCTAAGAGTTCAGACTTCAGACCATGCTCACTCAAGATGACTATGTCAGGTTGAATGTCTTGAAGTAGATGAGATAATCTGTCTACTTTGTTCCTTACCTCTTGCACATTTTTGATGTAGTATTAGCAGTTCCCTTTTAAATGACTTCTTCTTTACTGCGTTGGGGGTCAAGTTCTCTCCTTTCTGTGGCTGCCATTCAATAAAAAAGAAGGAGAAAGAGTTGTTATTGGAGTGGTTTATTAGATAGTTAGCTTTAAATTGCTTAAATGTTTGTGTTGTAAAATTCTTCTATTGTTTCTTTGGGCCCAAGTTTGGTTTGCAGTGTAAGGTGGTCTTTTCCTCCAAGGGTGGTGTCTCTTTACTTAAAGGTAAGAGGTTATCTTCAACAGTTCTTGGTTGTAGGTTTGCTGTGTCGAACTTAAGTGTGTCCAGTGTCTGGAAGTTATTACAAGGAATGGGATGGTTTTTTATTTGGCTGGCAGCATATTTTGCTGTTTAAAGTGAGAGATAGTCATGTGGTTAATTTGTTTTTGTTGAATTTTCCTTGTACTATGAAGTGAGCTGTTAACAAATGTTTTTGGAGTGGATTTTGGGTACCTTGAAGTTGTCTGTGTTGGAATTGTTGCAGTTTGAGTACTCTGTTCATGAAGAACAGGTCTTTGTGAAACATTGGGCTGGGAGTTAAGCTGATCATTAAGGCGTGTAATTGTGGTCTCCAAACTATCTTGTCTGGATTTCATCTGGGCCAACTCCAATACAATGTTTGGTGGGGTTTTAAGTTTTGTCTCTGGTGATGCAAGACATTCTGGCGGTTTGAGTCCCAGTTTCTACCTTACTTCTAGTTTCCAGTTTGCCACTATGTTTTAGGTGTATTGCATTTGTGTTTAGAAGAGAGATTTGTGTTTATCAAGATTTTTTATTTTAATGGATTGGTCTTCAATTAGATGTTCCTGCTTTTGATCATAGTCTTCAAAGATATTTTGGATTTCCAAGTTTCTTTTGCTTTTCTTTTTGAATTTGACTTTGTATGTAGCTCTGCTAACTCTTTGGGTCAGAGATTCAATTCTTCTATTGTGTTTATCTTCTTCTTCAGTCAGTTCTTCAATCTTAGCCTCACTACTAGCTAGCTTGCACTGGGTACTTGTCAACTTGCTTTCTAAAATAGATATTTGTTCCTTTATTTGTCGGTTTTCTTCCAGTAATGCCGAACCTATTGTAGCAGCCATTGTCAGCTTATCCTCTTCACTAACTGAGTTTTGTAAAAGATAATTTTCAATAAGACTGTTTTCCCAGGGCTGTAATTGAGTTATTGGATGTTTTTGTTTTTGTTGGACCAGATGAGGTTATAGGTGCTAGGTCAAGTGACTGGTTAGCCTTGTCTTGAAGGACAGATATTGTGGGTAATTTTGGTAGGTCAGAGCAGTTTCTGCAGGTCCATGTGTTAATCTCAACCTTTGACAATTTCTTGAGGCACTTGTCTGTAATATTTACAACACCCTGCATGGTACCCACAGGTGACATGGGCCTGTACATTTAATAGCAGAATACTTTACTCCAATACTACAAGCACCAACATGGGTATTTGGAGGTCATTGTTCCAATGTAAAATTGAATCAGTTTTTAAAAAGTTTGGCTGTTTCTTTATGTCAAAAATCTTCAGGTTCCAATGTAAAATTTAGTAACTCAGGTCAGACTCTTATTGGTCAAAAATAGGGTAATGTCATTCAGAAACTGTTTATTTATACTAAGTTTGTCAGACTCTTAGTGGTCAACAATAGGGTAATGCCATTCAGAAACTGTTTATTTATACTAAGTTTGTCCAGACTCTTAGTGGTCAACAATAGGGTAATGCCATTCAGAAACTGTTTATTTATACTAAGTTTTGTCAGACTCTTAGTGGTCAACAATTAGGTAATGTCATTCGGAAAAACTGTTTATTTTATACTAAGTTTGTCAGACTCTTAGTGGTCAGAGAGTGTGGGCAGGTTTGAAATGTAATTGTGCATTTGTATCAGGAGAGAGAGATATAATACAGCCTGTGATAGGCACTATTGCCAGTTGTGAGGAGTTATGCTGAGTAGAGGAATGCTGACTCTGTTATCTAGGTCAGCGGCCTGGCTCACAGGTGGCTTAGTCTAGCTAACAAGACAGTCTTGTTATTGAGAAGAATTATAAGTAGTGTTAGTGACGTCACTAGCTTATGTAGTTTAAACTATTTTTGTGACGTCACAGTTTTATGTTTATATAAAATTTTCTCTCTTTTTTTATGTGTTGCAAATAAATATTTTTATCTTAGAGCATTATTCTCATGTTTTAAAAACAGTGCTTAGTTGTAAAAATCTGATTTTCAACGTATTGCTGCCCTTGAAATGTAGGTCAGCTAGTAGTGTTTTTTTAAAAGTATATTTTCTTGTTAATCTTTAGTTAAAATTGTTTGTTTTATTAGTGAATTGACTCACGGTACTCCAGGTAAGGTGTTGATTATAGATTATTTGTTGTTGTCCAACCTAAAACCATCACTATTTTACTGTTTCTTGAGACACTTTTCACTGTAGTTGTTGGCAGGTAGCCATGTTGGATTTTTTTTTTTTTTTTTTTTTTTTTTTTTTTTTTTTTTTTTTTTTTTTTTTTTTTTTTTTTTTGATAGCGGAGCTTGTGTCAGTGTTGTCTGTGAGAATTTTTATAAGGCTAATCTTAATCACATTCCCGCTAAAGAGTACCAGTCTAATTTTAAGTTCCTACACGAGTGAGCAAATTCAACCCTTGGGTAAGTTATTAGTAAATGTTGAGTACAACAATGTTAATAAAGCTCTAGAACTCTATGTAATTGCAAAAGGTGCAAACCCGCTTATGGGGAGAGATTGGATCAGGGATTTACAAGTAATCAGTAACCATACCTCTTAATGTAAACAGTCTAGTAGGACAGTATAAGGAAAACAATGTACATGTAAACAAACCACCTATCGATAGGCCCAGTTCCGACAATGATATTGTCATGAGTTTGTATCAAGAATTTCCAAATGTGTTTACTGAAAGCTTAGGTTGTTATACAGGAGACCCAGTTAAGCTTAATCTTAAACCAGAGGTAAAAACCAAAGTATTTTAAACCAAGACCAATACCGTTTTCACTAAAATGTAAAGTGGACAAGGAACTAGATAGGCTAGTTGAGAATGAAATTTTGACACCTGTAGACAGTAGTGAATGGGGTACACCTATTGTCCCTATCTTAAAGAAAAATGGACAGTTACGCATATGTGGTGATTTTAAGGTATCTCTTAACCAATACTTGGAAATAGACAGATATCCAGTACCTAGAATAGAAGAGTTGTTCACCTCTTTACAGAAAGGAGTAACCTTTTCTAAATTAGATTTATCTAATGCTTATCAACAAGTCAGACTGGATGACAGTTCTAAGAGGTTATGTACCATCAGTACACACCGAGGTTTGTTTGTTTACAATCGTATTCCGTATGGAATATCTTCTGCACCTGGTATTTTTCAACGTATCATGGAACAGCTATTGGCAGGTATTGAAGGAATATCATGTTTTTTGGATGACATTCTGATAACTGGTAAAAATCAAGCTGAACACTTAGCCAGGTTAAAGGCTGTTTGTCAAAGGTTAAGTGAAAATGGTTTTGACAGTGAGCAAAGATAAATGTCAATTTTTTTGTCCATCCATTGAATATCTTGGTCATGTGTTGAGCAAGGAAGGTCCTTAGCACCTCTCCAGCTAAAGTTGAAGCAGTCTCAAAGGCACCTGTGCCTACTAATGTCACTCAGCTCAAGGGATTTTTAGGATTAGTTAGCTATTACTCCAAGTTTGTGCCTAACCTGGCAAACCCTGGCAACTCCAATGTATCAGTTACTAAAGAAAGACACACCCTTTGCATGGAACGCAGCCTGTAAAAAATCTTTTGATGTAATTAAGCAAAAATTAATTTCAGCTCCTATATTAGCTCATTACAATCCTGATTTACCTTTAAAGTTGTACACAGACAGTAAGTTCATATGGGTTGGGCTGTGTCCTAACTCAAATCCAAAGTGATAACAGTGAAAAACCTATTTGTTTTTGCATCAAAGTCGTTAAACTCAGCAGAGCTCAAGTATTCTGTCATTGATAAGGAAGCACTCGCAATAGTGTTTGGAATTAAGAAGTTCAACCAATACTTGTTTTGCAGAAGGTTTACTCTCGTCACAGATCATAAGCCTTTGATATCAGTGTTTGGTCCCAAGAAAGGATTACCAGCGTATGCAGCTAGTAGGCTACAACGCTATGCCTTATTTTTATCTGCTAATGACTTTGATATTGAATACATCCGTTCCAAGGCTAACGGACATGCGGACGGTTTGTCAAGGTTACCTTTAAATGTTAAATGACTTAAGACAAAAACCTAGAGGAACCAGATCAAGTAAGCTACATAGGTACTTATTTACAATATATTGAGGAAAGTGAAATACCCCTTAACTTTAAAGATGTTAAGCGAGAAACCCGTTTAGATCCTGAATTAAGTAAGGTTTTAAATTATGTCTGTCATGGTTGGCCAGAGAAGGTAATTAGTGAACTTAGTGCTTATGCGCAAAGACAAAATGAGTTTAACTATAGAACAAGAAATATTGATGTATGGTCATAGAGTTGTAGTAACCGAAAGTGTTAAGAAAACAAATGTTGAAATGAATTGCACACAGGTCATCTTGGTATTGTAAAGATGAAGTCCATAGCTCGTGGTTATATGTATTGGCCAGGAATAGATAAGGATATTGAAGTGGTCTAAGCAAGCAGTTGTAAACCATGTCAAAGTGAAAGGCAAAATCCATCAAAAAGTGTATTGCATGTGTGGGAGTATCCCGAACATCCATGGCAAAACGGACCCATTTGGATTTTCTTGGTCCATTCAATTCTAAATTATATTTAGTAATAATTGATCGCACACAGTAAATGGCTCGAAGTCGAGGAAGTCAGCTTCTACTTCCGCTAAACAAACAATAAACAAGTTGAGACCTATGTTTTGCGAGGTACGGTTTACCTCAACATATTGTATCAGATAATGGCCCACCTTTCATTTCATTTGAATTTAGCCAATTTCTGAAGTCAAATGGAATTCGGCATACTTTCACACCACCTTACCACCCAGCCAGTAATGGTCAAGCGGAAAATTCAGTTAAGACAGTAAAGAAAAAGATTGAAATGTGCTTTACTTTAGCAACGACAATTCTGAATTAGCTTTATGTAAATTTTTACTAGCTTACAGAAAATTGTGTACATAGTACACACCAATGAGTCACCAGCAAAACTTATGTTTAATCGTAATTTACGAACAAGACTAGATTTAATCAAACCTAATTTACTTGAAATTGTACACCGTAACCAAGAAAAACAAATTGTAAATTTTGGTGGAAGCAAAACTCGTGAATTATTGGTAGGACAGCCAGTACTAATCAGAGATTTTAGAAGTAAGGGTAAATGGACGGAAGGTAGAATTCATAAAAAACTAAGTCCTGTATCTTATTTAGTCATACTAGATAATGGTATATATCTGGAAACGTCCATATCAATCAATTGCTAGGAATGCAGACACAGTTAGATTTAAATGACAATGAATTAAATCCTAGAGATATATATTTGCCAAGTACAGTGACTAGTAAGAATCATCTTGAAGCTGGTAGTCCGACAGTCTATGTCACCCCCTGCGTTATTTTCGCCCAGACCAGGTAGTAGTTCCGAAATAGCTGGCACCCCTCAATCGAGTCGGAGTGTGACCTTGTCCACCCCCGCACCGCCTGACCTTGTCTCCAGCTGAGGTACTAACCAGCTGATCGGTCACAACAAACCACACCTGTCATACGCCGCTATCCGGCTAGGCAGAGAAAACCCGTAAGCAAACTAAACTTATAATTATTCAAAAATGATTTTTATGATATTATGTGAGTGTATATCTATTCTGATTTCTATGTATTCTTATCTTGATTAATTGATTGAAATGGGGTTTTATTGAGGATACAATAATTATCCATGTTTTGATATTTTATTAGGTGTGCTATTATTACGTTATGTACTTGATTTCATTATCCGTATTCATTTCTACTTGTGTGTAAATTGTGTTTCATGACTTTATCATATTTCTTTTATTACTTGTATTCATGTTGTAATTATCTTTCGAACTTTTAGGGGGGAAGAGTTTATAGTATATTAATTAAATAAATAATATTATGTGGTAGTAACAAGACAGTTGGTACCCTGTTATGTCAGTACAATAATTTAGTTTTATGTTGTTTCACGGTTGTGGCAATATGTTTTGCAAGTTGTATGACGTAGAGGGTGAGCTGATTCTAATAAACGGCTCTGGTTGGTCGGCTGGCATCATACCACCTCACCTCACCTGATGCTCGTGTCCAATCCCACGCCTCAGCCCCTGCTACCTTGTATCGCCCTAGTCCTCCCCAGACCATAAAAAGATGCGGTCGGTTTCGGCCAGTGCCGTTAAACTTTCAAAACATGTGTTTAATTTACCAGCCCGGTTTACCTCTAGGCTATGATCCGACTACCACCGTAATGTCGAATCACGACATTACAGAACCAAACAATATGAAAGGGGATTATTTTAACCAATCCAACTAGTTTTGAACTTTATTGGCAATTTCTTGAGCATGTTTTATAATGCTGCAGTCAGCAAGTTAACCTACTGTACAATACTGTCTAGCTCAAATACAAGGGATCTAACACCTTCACTGCTGATCTATATCCTGAGTGAGAACCACCTACTCTATACTATTCTATAGCCCACTGAGTGAAACCAACTACTTTGTACTTTTAAGGTGTCTGCTGCAATCAAGGTGTTAAAATCGATTCTACCACCTTAAAAAAACCACTATCCAGACGGGATTCATTCTTTTGGTAGATTGTTTATTTACTAGATAGCGGCTGTACTGTTACTACCCAGCATTTTCCAGTATGAAACTCACTGTGGGTGTATTGAAACTAACCAGTCACAAATAAGTTGGTGGAGTTAAATATATCAATGTACTTTCAAATAACTTCAATCATATTCAAATGCTTGATATTGCATGTGCTTTGTGCAGCTTCTGCACATTCTTCTAGTTCTCCACGTCCTAGTCACCTGTTATTCATCATAAAATAAATAAAGTTTGAATATGTGTGGGGAAAAGAGTCTAACTCAAGGTAGAAGAACATATAACGACACAAAAATATTAGACTGTAACTAATTAGGCTACATAAAATTTAAAATTTTAATCAACACAAACAAACATCCTTGTTGGAAGATTGAAAAAAATTTGGATACAAACATTTAATTTGATGTGCCACATGACCTATACTGTATTTTAAATGTGTCAAAAAACAATGTTGCGGCGTTAGCCATATGAGATTTATTAGGGTTGTAGTCGATTGCATTGCTCTATGTCAACAGTTCAACCACAGGAGATTGCACTCAGGTGGTCTGAAACACTGTGTATTACTGACACTATAAAGCAGAATCTTATCATCAATAGTTTGCAATATTAAATAACAAACCATCTGTTTAGAGTAAGCAAATCTACATCTAACTGAGATTTGGACTCAGCGTGGGATATTTAGCATTACAAAATAAGAAAGTTTCCATTGTTTTTTCAATTATATCTTCTTTGATGTTTTATTCCAGTTGTAACGAAACCAACTTACTCTAAACACTATCAGAACATTCCCCAAATTGAAGGAAATGTGATTCTCAGAAATTCAATAGTTTACATTAATTACTTAACCTCTATTATATGAGCAACAACAATCTTACCTCAGCCAGTCTTCTGTCATTCCACAGATCCTCCAGCAATTCAAACACCAAGTTCAGATGCAGCTCTCGACAAAAAGCTGCTGTAGCGTGAGCATTCTTTGAGAATTTCACAAGCATATTCAGTCAGGGAATTCTTCCAATTGTGGAAGATCATCACGGTATTCAGTTTTATTTCTTGTTTTACATAATTTAGAACAAATTTTAAAGAGTTTGCTACCAAATGGTTGGTATTTGATGACTGTAGAGTGACCTTGATGACATCACCAGACACATAGTTGATAGTTTTTTGTGTATTGTCTTTTTGAATATTCACTGCATTCAAATCCAGAATCATCAGACATTGTTTTAGCATCACAATTTACTACACTATTCTTGTAACTCGCATATTCAGCTTCATCATACAACACAGTTTGTAAATATGAGGTTTGGATTGGTGCCTTAAGTTCAATTTCGTCCTTTATCATTAATATTGATTCAATAAACCGTAAATATTTTAGTGCAAAATGTTCATAACTGAAAACTCTTCTTTGAGGGTACAGGCTAGGTGGAATTTCATTTATTGGCCTTTGTTCTGATGCTGAAGTCCAATCATTACTTTCCTTGAGAAATCCATCTGAAAAATAACAAAATAATTGTCTTATAGCTTTACTAAATATGCCATTCCTAAAACTAACATATGTCAAAAGTTAATTGTCTCTAAATAGTCTATTTATATTTTTTTTTTTTTAGAATTGTGGGTGGACATCTCTAGGTAGCCACCAGGAATTTTATAAAAGAAGTTATAGATTCTTACAATCACCCACTGAAATTAAAGTTTCATGACATAACTGTCTTATCCTCATATATTTTAATATGTACACCATTACTTTTTACCATTCGTACAGACTTTCAATACCAATTAAGAAAACTCAATTGTTTCATTATAACTACATTTAATTCATTAAAATTGTTCAAAATAACAATAACTCTAATACAAACATAAAATCAAGTTTTGTCTTTTTTAATACATATACCATTTCTTTTACCACTCTTATAGACTTTCAACACCAATTAAGAAAACTAAATTGTTTCATTTGAACTAAATTTAATTCATTATAACTGTTCAAAATAACAATAACTCTAATACTAACATAAAATCGAGTTTTATCTTTTTGAATACCTTAGTACTTAAGTGCAACACATACCCTCTCTCGTTGTGAAATCTCCTTGCAGCCCTACATTGTTCTCGCCAGATAGAGATAGAGTTCCTTGCAGTTCTTTTAACTTGTCTTTTAATTCTTGTTGGTTGTGGCTCAAAAACTTCTGTTCCAAGATAGGATTAATGCAATCCTGAAAGTCCATTATTTATAAATTAAAAATTAATTTGTTTTTGGTAATGTAATTGACAAATTGTACTTGTGTTATTATATATACATTTGCTTAGTGCTATGTATACAATAATTAAACCCTGATTGCAATGCCTTCTAAATTATTTGTATTTATCTTTCAAATTTATCTAGCCAATCAGATATGGATGGACTCGTGCATTATTTGTTTACCAGTTTGGAACATTAAATAGTAAGGGTCTCTAATTGAAAGAGAGATGGGATTTCAGACATTTGCTATAATTAATCTTATATATTAAAATAGTAAGACTGGATACTGCTTGAGATTTTGACATACATCATAATACCTGTATGTTATAAAATGTAGTTCAGTGGCAAGTTCATTTGCCACACTTTTTGTGCACATTCAACCTTATGTATTAGGGGTTTTGTAACATGATGAAGAGGGTAAATTTCAATGCTCAAAACATAGTCTTCAATTTTTGTTATGTATAAACAATGGCAAATTTCCAATCTTCTAATCCATTGTCAATAACAAACTTAAAACAAAAGGTGTATAATATTATGAGTATATTTAATACAGGTAGCCAGATGAGTCTATGGCCACCACCATAATTTAGCTTTGAATTTAGATTAGAAACAACATAGGTTCTCAATCCTCCCAATCCACAAATGAGGATTGGCAAAACCATTGGAAAGCTCATTCTGGGCTTGCTATTCAGCATCGGATACAGCCATTCATGCAGTTGTCATCAAACCTTATAGACATAACATGTTATGTCATGATCTGAATGTGGACCCAGTGTGTTGTCTCGTGTTATTTGATGCAAGTTGGATTGTGATGCAGGATCCGTGTCACTGACACTCAGATAGTAAGTGTTTTGCAGTTTACATGCTGTTACGACAGCAAATAATAATCAGTAATTGAACTTGACTCTACCTCACAAGTTCAATATCAATGCCAATAGCATTGTTTTCTTGTTGTACAAGATCACTTTGCGCAGGATTCAATAATTTCAGAACCCTTCTCCAATGCTTAGAAAATCATGATCTGGGTTTTCTGACACAGCCACATGAATTTCAAACTTTAGGAAGTAGAAAAAACTACCAAGAGGTACAGTCCTGTGTGGCGTAGGAAATACCTCCTCATCTCCCCTGTTCGGTCAGGAGTTAAGACATGGATCAGTAAATTTATAGTACAGGTAATTCATCTTTCTTTGTTTAAAGTTTGTTAATAATGATGGATGGTGTGAAATGTTAATAGGATTCTGGACATTCACCAAATTGTTATATTGTGCAACATATAACACTACCTAAAAGATTTTAAATAAAACAAACTCAACCAATAAAATTCTTAATACACACCATGACATTAAGGTCTAGGACTAAAACATAAGGCCAAGAGTGGCTGCCTTTACACTTCTCCCACAGGAAATGCCGACATTGATATTCTCATTAGCACTCCACTTTCACTGGTGCAGGTGTGATGTGTCATTTGTACTTTTGACTTCTGTGCAGTGACAATACCTGGGTTCATTTTCTATTGTCTGGCCCTCATAGCTGTTTTTCAGGTGTGATTTTTTAGAGGCAGTTCATTGCTGTATGTTGTAGTTTTTTAAGTACATGTTTATTTATTAATCTTTTTACACCTGAGGAAGAGGATAGGAAATGTACTGTTATGCATTTTGTAACATATCACAAAGGCAAATGTCCGAAATCCTATCATCTTCCAATAAATATTTATTTCATTTTTTGAACAAGTATAAAATGGCAAAGCAATCAATAATTAATGGTGAAACGATGGTGAATCAAAGAGTCACTAATAGTACAACAAATATTATATCAGGTCTTTTGAATAAACATACATGTGTGTGTGTGTGTGTGTGTGTGTGTGCGTGTTTTATTTATTTATTTATTTCCAACGGCAGCAGCCAATTTACAAAGACAAAGCATAGATGGTAGAATACAGCGGGGGAAAAAAAATTAATGCAATCCAGTTGAGGTGTTTTGTAACTTGTTTTCCAATTAAAAGTCAATAACCTTGCATATTTAACTATAAATTAATTTCTAAAAAGAAATCAAACCTTGGTTGATTTGAGATTTCATAACCATTAAATATACTTTAATACTCACTTGATTTTCCTTAAGATATCTGTACTGTAGGTTTTTTACGTAAGTGATTACTGGTACTCCAGCTTCCCTAGCTTTCCTTATTAAAACAAACGATAAGGCCATAAATATTTTCTTCCTGTAGAAAGTTGCTCATAGTAAGAACAAAATGAAGACTCACAATACAATGAAGATAAAGCATCAGTGTCTGACAAATATACAGTAAATAGTATGCAAAATTATCCAGGTGACATGCTGATTTTTTAAATTTAGATTAACATAACCATGGATCTTTCTTGTGCCTTACTTTTCCGAGAAACGCCAGTGGTAATAATACCAATGATCGACTCTTTCTTGTTAAGATTAC
>NW_025785879.1:0-16961 GCF_021130785.1 Homalodisca vitripennis | reverse complement strand
GCAAGTGTAATACCTGCAAACACTTTGTTGCAAATCACAACTATGGCATTATTCCATTTGAGTGTTGTGTTGATAGTAACTCAAGACTCTTTACTTTGGTACAGTAGAGTCAACTTGTCCATTTATATTTATATTTTGAATTATTTTAAAACTTACTGAATTTTTTAGCTGGAAATGAGTAATAATGATTGGTTTAGTCTTACTACTACTGTATTTAAATTTAGACCGTTGTTTTTTTTGCCAGTTCCATTATATTTGAAATGTCTGAATTAATAATTTAAATGCGTTGGTTTATTGTACTTGGCTTAAAGTGGATATATGTTTAAGGATCGTGATATATATATACAGGGTGATTCATGAAGTTCTCCCCCCACTTCTACAGCACATTGTACTAGTAAAAATAATGAAAAAATGTTATATAAACACTAGGACCGAAAACGCTTCGTTAGCGAGTTACAGCTAGCGAAAGATTTCGCCTGAATTTCTGGGTAAAGAGTAAAATAAAGCCATACTGAACTTTTGGAAAGGTTAATTAAGTAAGAAATATCGTGGATTCTTATGTATTTTTACCTGATAAAGCTAATAAAATAGGTTTCAGAACTGTACCTGTAGTAGTTTTTGAGGGATTCAGGGTTAAATGCAAAAAATTGGGGCACGAAACAATGTTTTTTTAAGTTTGATGTACAATAACTTTGTTAAATTGGTAATAAATACATAAAATCAACAAACATTAATTGTAGAGAATTTAATTCTGAGAAAATTGATATAATCAAAGTCTAAAATAAAACAGAAATAAGTACCAAAAAAATCGATTTTATTCAGTATAATACATTACTAGCTGTAAAGAAATACCGTACGGTATTTAGTTAAAATAAAACAAAAACAAAATGTTTGTTCCTTAATGATGAGATAAATTGAGTAAAAACAAGATTAACTGTTAAATAAATTTGTTTGTAAATAAAAATATCATGTTTTATTACGTTGTATTTTTTTTTTAAATAAAAATTTACATCAAATGTTCGAAAATAAATGAAGCAAACATTTTCCCCATGATTGTTTACTAATCATCGAAATGCAGTTTTTTGTTTTATTAATTTCTAAGTTGGTAACACACGAATAATAGCTGATCAACCAATGGTGTTCTGTACTGTTACGTTAGAACTGTGTATTAGTGGTGTTTTTGCAAGCTACAGCAGGAGATCGGATTCTGTGAATCGTGTTATTAAATGCAATTTTTCTGTGAGTTATAATTCGATTGTTTATTCAACGAAAAAATGCCTTACTTATTTACATCAGAGGAATACGCTGATATGGTTTTTATTTTGGGTTACTGTAATGGTAATGCTAGAGCTGCTGTAGAAGAATATGAAACTACGTTACCCTAATAGGAGGATTGCAGATACCAAAACAATTTCAGGAACTTTTCGTACTCTTCGGGAAACAGGATCACTACCAATTACTAGAACCAATTATGAACGAGCTGTCCAACTTGATGATGATATTGTTATTAATGCTGTTCATCGCAGTCCAGGTGTAAGTACACGACGTATTTCTAGGCGGATAGGAGTTTTCGCAGTCAACGGTGTGGAGGTCACTTAATCGAAACAAATTTTATATCCGTTTCCATAAACAAAAGGTTCAACATCTACAGCTAGGGGATGGTCCGCTTCGCTTGGAGTTTTGCAACTTTTTGAATATTAATAATCAACTCTACAAGCGTATTTTGTTTACGGATGAGGCACAATTCACTCGGGATGGTGTCAATAACTTGCACAATGAACACTCATGGGCAGAAGAAAATCCACATGAGGTAATGGGAACAGAACTTTCAACACCGATTTAGCGTCAATGTCTGGTGTGGCCTTTTGCACACAAATCGGCTGAATTTGGACCTTTCATATTACCTGGACGCCTAAAATGCTGAGTTCTATTTGCATTTCCTTCAAGAAGAGTTGCCGCAGCTGTTAGAGAATGTTCCTTTACATCTCAGACACAAAATTTTATACTTCCAGCATGACGGGAGCACCTCCCCACCTTTCACGTGCCGTTTCTGCTTACTTAAATCATCAATTTCCTGGACACTGGATTGGTCGTGGAGGGCCTCACCCTTGGCCACCAAGATCACCAGATCTATCTCCATTGGATTATTGCATCTGGGGATGGATGAAAGACATTGTATACAAGACAAAAAGTGAATTCTCGTGATGAATTAATTGCCCGTATTATGGATTCGGCTGTGCAGATACAGGGAAGTCCTGAAAAATTAAGAAACGCAACAAAAGCAATACACAAACGTGCTGCAAAATGTATTGATAATGATTGGCCTCATCTTCGAAACATCTATTATGAAAAGGTGCGTACGGTTGGCCCAACCTGATTAATTTTGCTTTAAAACTAGTAATGTATTATACTGAATAAAATCGATTTTTTGGTACTTATTTCTGTTTTATTTTAGACTTTGATTATATCAATTTTCTCCAGAATTAAATTCTCTACAATTAATGTTTGTTGATTTTATGTATTTATTACCAATTTAAACAAAGTTATTGTACATCAAACTTAAAAAAACATTGTTTTCGTGCCCCAATTTTTTGCATTTAACCCTGAATCCCTCAAAAACTACTACAGGTACAGTTCTGAAACCTATTTTATTAGCTTTATCAGGTAAAAATACATAAGAATCCACGATTATTTCTTACTTAATTTAACCTTTCCAAAAGTTCAGTATGGCTTTATTTTACTCTTTACCCAGGAATTCAGGCGAAATCTTTCGCTAGCTGTAACTCGCTAACGAAGCGTTTTCGGACCTATGTTTATATAACATTTTTTCATTATTTTTACTAGTACAATGTGCTGTAGAAGTGGGGGGAGAACTTCATGAATCACCCTGTATATATTTAACATTTACAATAAATAATACTTGATGTTATGTCGTTCACTTAAAGTATGAACAAAAGAGGTCCTAGAATTGAGTCTTGGGGTACACTACAAGTAACTGATTCCCAGCCTGGCATTTTATCACCAACTGGAGGGGAAGGGGTCAAATTACCCTATTCTTATTTTAAAACTGTTATTATAAAAAAGGTACAGAGGGCTTAAAAATGTAGACCAAAGCTTTAAGAAACAATTAAACAAATGTGACAAAACAAAAAAAAGCTTCTTCTTCTTCCATCTTATGTCATATTCGAATTTTTAAGTACTTGTGTTATATAAATCAACACATACTAAACTTTGATGAGAAACACAAATTAAACTAGCATGTTATTTTTAGTAATTGAAATGGATTGTGACTAAGTCATTAAATGTAAGTATGAGATCAATTCACTAATCTGATAATACTTAAAAAAATTCTATAATACATCATATAGGAGATGCTCCAATGCTAAAGCAACTGCTACTACCCTCAGAGGTTTTTAACCCAGTCTTTCTAGTTGTGTTGGGAAGTACCAATATTTCCACTCATAAATCAATATACGAGTATTTGCTTTCACCAGTGTTTTAAAAACTGGAAATACCTGAAATATTTTTTCTGATTTTAATAATGTACTCAATTTATTATTCACATGTTTATTATTTTCAGTAGACAATTTCATGAAATTATTCCCCCTCTAGATACAGCACTGGTTTTACCAATCTCATTTACCATTAATATTCTGAGAACTGTCCTTGTAGTAACATCTGGTTGGTAAAAAACTACAAAAATAAATCTCAATAAACCTGATTAAATTATCAAGCGGAACTTGGGGATAAATCAAAACTCAAGAGACCAATAAATAACCCTAAACTGTCCTAGGTTTGTAATTATGGAATACTTTATTATTGGCTGAGAGTTAGTGAACCTCTCACTCAAGAGGCTGGAAAAATTTCATTACTGTCTATCTGTCTGTATGATGTTCTCAAATATCTTGAGAATGAACTGGCTTACAGACTTCAAATTTTGCAAGGAGCTTCATTTCCATGTAGGCAACATTGAGTACATAAATAACTACATATAAATAACTCCATGGGATTTGGCAGAGCGTTAGCAAATATTATTAAATTGGTCTTACAGGTAATCATGATGACAACAAGCAAATAGCAAAATAAAATAAACTTGTAAACAAGCTGAGTATAATCAAATGAGATTTTAACATTTGACATACTCAAACATGTAACTTATTCATATAGGTAAAAGGTAAAATAATAGAGTGGAAAGTATATGTTAAAAGTTGGTGACAACATCTAATTCCAGCGCATTCTTGCGTTGAAGTACCCACTCTACCACAACACAACATTTATTATTTAACACTCCTATGAAACCTAATCCAAGAAACAAAAATTTGAATCTATCACGTGAAAAATATCTAAAAAGATAATCAGCAGACTTAAAATTTTGCATGAGTTTTTTTATATTTCCAAGAAGTTTTTTTTTGTAGACAAGAATGACATGTAATTTGATTGAGCGTCATTGAAGTCTATCACTCTGTAGGCTAACACAATTTTTCTTTTATCTACTAGGGAGATATAAAAATGTCTTATCTGAGAATAAAATGAGCTATAGACTTGAAATTTTTCATGCACCTTAGCGAAACCATCTACTCGATATGTGATGTGGCGCACACCTACCTTATTATTAAATAGTCATTTCAAGAGAGAAAAGTTCAAAATATCAAAAATTTATAATTCAAAATGGTTGTACATTATTTAAGTTCGACTGAGCAAAATACAACATTCACTACCAAAGGATGCAGTACCAGTGTGTTGTGTGTATCACTTAACATCAGTAATTGCGTCACTCAAGAGTAAAAGTGTTTTCTGATATGACCGCTATCCCAATTAACCACAAAATTAATTGAACAAATATTAAAGCACTTACACTGAGTTTGATTAGTTTTTGAATATCAGAGTCATTCATCTCAAATATCAATCTCTACCCTGACATTTTGAAAACCACCACGAACCTTATAGGAGCCAAGCCTCTTACTATTTCACACAATGCTTTTCTGTTGCAATAGATTGTAGTAGTAATCTGCAATTCAGGAGTACATGCTCTGGTATACAGTAAGTATGTATGAGGTATGGGTGAATAAAAATTATGTATTGCACAATAGGCTAATTAATTCCTTATTGTAAAAGATGGCTTTGGTCAATTCTATGATATATGTTTTAAATCCAATAAACTTTCTGATTTCTGAAAATGTTATTGGTGAGCAGGCCCGTACTCAGACCGGTTTTTTTTGGAAAATTTTACTAGGTCCCTGGCTGGGCTCCACCACCTGTCTATTCGAAGGGACCGTGTCGACCCAGTGGTGGGACATGATGTAGCCTGGCCCAATATCTTTTCTTATTTACTGACTTCAAGCTTAGCTCATTCAATTAAATTATAAAGTCCTATTAGACTTATTTTCATATACAGGCATTTAGACTATGTGATATGTATTCAAATGATAAAGATTTATGTAAAAATATTCATACACGTCTAATATTTTTTTTAAGTATATGAAAAATATGTAATGTATCAATTGTTGTAATTCAGAAGGAATAAATGAAATTTTAGTGCATAAATACTTGGTTTCATAAAAAGAACTATCAAGTGAAATGTTACAAATTAAAATAATACATCATAAATCCAATACATTTCTAGAAAAACAATCCCTAAATTCCTAAACTAAATTTTATTTCTTTATATATACTGAAATCATATGGAAACACTTAGAATAATATAACGTTATTTTAATGGTCTAAGTATACAAGTATATAAAGCCTTGACTAAATAACCAGCTAGCAATGAAATCACTTTAGAATTACCAGGAGAATTATATGGAATTAGATTTATTTTGACAATGTTAAAATGCAGTAGTGAGCACATTCTTTGTTGTGGAAATAAAGTTCAAGCTGTATCAGAAGTTGTAAATAAGGAAATTGTAATGAAGGCTAATGCATTTGGCATTGAAAAGATAACAAAACACAATGACACTGTAATGCTAGATAAGAAAGTTATTGCCATTGGCTTTAATTCTCATTTCGCAAACACCTCAAAAACCTCAATTTTATATCATATCCAAAATAAGCTTAGTACTTGTTCCAATTTCAGCGAGGCCAAATAACATAATAATTGTTTGTTGTGAGCTCACAATAGAAAGTGAAGTCTCACCAGTCATCAGTTCTGTACAACAACAACAAAATATCATCTGCTTGGGGATGAGATATCAACTTTCTTATTAAACAGAGCTTATACTTATTTATAAAGTAGTTAGCCAATTTGATACAAGTAGACTTTACCTCCTCTTTTTAAATTTTATCTTAAAACATATCCCAAAAAAGGCAACTTTGGGTCTTTTTAAATTTTAAGGGCTTTTGTTGTGTTACTGAAGCTTTTGAGAAAAATGTATTTTTGAAGTTACATAGAGACTAAAATATTTTACCAGAATCCCAGTATGGATTTTGAAAAGGGAAATGTTTTGCAGACACTATACATAGGTGATTTCTATGACCTGTCCAGGTTTTAGAATTATTGAATTATATAATTATAGAAATTTTATGGTGCTGATGGAATTTCCCTTGAATGACTGGAATCCTCAATGGTTGAGAGTCGGTGCTCCGAGTGATTATAAGAAGGTGTTTTCTAGGGTTTCCCCAAGGCACAACCTTAGACCTTCTTCTGCATTATATGAAGATGATAAACCTGTTACGCTGTTGGGGTTATAACTTGATAGTAATTATCTGGAACTTTTCATATTGAACAATTATTAAAAAAAATTATCTACAGTTATTTACCTTTTACGCAAAACTAAGAAAAACTGTTACAATAAATATGCTTTTGACAGCTTATTATACTTTTTTTCACTCTCATTTAAATTATTGAATAACTTTGTGGTGGAACTGTAGCATCATTAAAGCAGTTTTTACATGCCAAAAAAGGCGTGAATTATTAAGAATGTTCATGAAAGGGATAAATGTGTGACACTTTTTAGAGAACTTAATACAATGACCGTTCCAAGCATGTATATATTGTTGTCTTATAAGTGTTAAAGAATCACTGTCTAATTTTACAATCAGATATGATATTCATAGTCATAACACCAGGAAAAAATCATATGCTTAATATACTTTCAGTCAAATTAGAAAAGTGCAAAAGACGCCATGTATTCATTAAAATTAAGCTTTTTAACGTTGCTTGTGAAAGTTGGGTCTTAAAGTAGTAATAGCAAACTGGTTGAAACAAAACATATTTTATTCTGTAAACAAATGACAATAGTGATATGAGTTTTTAACTGCTTTGTATTTTACTTACTTTGTTCATGATACATCTATATTTATATTATTTCATTATTTTAATGATGTGCATCTAGGTTATAGGCAAATTAGTTATAGGTTTTGTTACTTTAATTGTTGTTACTGTTTTAGACTTACTATTGACTATTTTATATTAATATAATAGATTTTTTATTGTTTTTATTATTATCATTATTGCTATTGTTATTATGCAATTATTGTTTTATTATTATCATTATTGCTATTGTTATTATGCAATTTAATATTGACTTTGCCCATTGCACAAATTGTGTTTAAAGACAGTAAAATTCTTGATTGATTCTTTTAAATTTTGGAATGTCACTTCTGAGGTCAACATTTTCAAGTATGTTCCTCACCTCTTTGTATTTTCAATAGAAACACGCACATTGTAACAAAAACTTAAACAGACAGCTTCCAATATCTGAGTTAATGGGTCAAAATAGAATTTCAGCCTAATTAATTTGTTACTTTTCATCTAACTCAATCCAAAACTCCGCAAAGTAGCATGTTTTACTAAAAAAAATTAAATAAGATTTTGTGCTATAATAGTTGTAAATGTTATTAAGACAACAAGTTTCCATTATAATTTATTTTTTGGATATTGGAAAACTTTTGTTTGAATAATATTTACTATTTAAAACTTTTTCCAATTGCTCCAAGAGTCTTCAATTTTGTGCTATGTTTATGTTTTATTGGACAAGAATAAAATTCAACACTCTTACATCATCAAATATTAGTAAACATTTCAAGTTAATAGAAATCCATTCATATTATTTGAGGAGCACATTCAAAACCCTTGATTTTCCAAAATTATATTTTCATGTCATGTTTGTCTATATAACAGTTTACTACATGCATAGAAAATCTAGATAGACAATGTAGGTCGATAATAACATATTTCATTAGATGATTATAAAATTACATAACAAATTACTTTGTCATATTAGCCATTTACATCTAAAATAATTTGACTACTTATCAGACTATTTTCTTAGAAGTGTGTGCGTACCAAAGTGAGAACTTTTACTTTTCATTGACATAATTTAAGTTGCAGTAAAACTTTTTCATTTTTATTGCATTCCTAGATGTTATAATGCAATAAAAATAAATTATTATATCACTAGAAATTCTTGAATATATTTATTGAGTCCCAAAACACAATCGATACTTTTATTGAACAAATGTGGATCACATTACTAGGCGTTCCAATTCTAATACAACTTAATAATCGTATTATTAATGACCTGGCAGGTCTTCATAAAAACGTGTTGCTGACTGTCCATCTGTCTGTTCATTTCTGCAATAAATTTGATAAAAGGGTTCTAGAGATGAAACTTAGGTTCCTCATGGTCAATAGAAAAATTCGATGGGTTTGGAGTCAAAAGGTCATACAACAGCAAAGGTCAAAATGTCGAAGATCGGGTCCTTCGATAATGTAACAAATTTGTATCGGTTTTTATCCATCCAATAATAGCTTGTATTAATAAAAAACCTTACACTAAAAATTTTATTCATAAGAGTTTCCCTGTACTGTTTTTACAATTCTCCTGTCTATAATATGCAAAAGGCTTTATACTATGTGTCACTGGTTGTTGCAATGTACTATTGTTGTACAAAGTTAATATTTTAAGCCATCTACGAAGTAATAATAAGTAAATAAGTCATAATACAACTAGAGCAACAAAGATTGATGTAGTCATTATACACGTGTCTTGTTTTAGAGGGTCACAAAGCTCAAAACTTAAAGTAGATATAACATAATACACATTAAATGTTTCAATGACATCACATGGTTACAGCAGACAGTGAATCATTTTTATGATGATTTTGATTTAAATATCATCCTAAAATATATCTTTTACCCATAATTAGCAGTCCATCTGAGCAATCAAGATAACGTCCGATAAGAGACTGATACGCTGAAGTTAGCATCATTTGTAAGTCCAAATGTTTTTTTCATTCAGACCTTCATTGATTCTAGAGCACGAGTTATGTGTCAGACATCCTGTACTGTTGAACTTTGCTTACTTCTAATCAAACTGTAAAGAGAACAGAGACTGTATTATCAAAAGTAGTACAAACACGTGTCTAAGTGTCAAAGTGCCTTGGTTTAACAGATAACTAATGATGAACCTTGTTGATTTATTGTTGATTAATTTTTTACTCAGGCCAGACTTCACTTTAAGCAATAACAATATAATAACAATTTTATTATAATTTCCGTTTGACATCTGAAATAAAAAGTCGAATAGTAGAAAATTCTAATGTATGAATTTAATTTACTGACACTGGGTAGTTAGGTGGGGTTTTACACCCGAATTGTTGACACATAGTTAATAGTCAAAAACTCTACATTTATTTCAATATACAGCACATTTTGTGCAATAGAATAGTGTTAAATTTTAAAGTAACATAAAATAGAAAATCTAAACTAAAACCAACACTAAAAACTTAAATGTAATATAGAGCAGTAAAACACTTGTGCGACAATTTAAGGAAAGAAATCCTCAAAGTAAAACAGGATATTTTATTTCCCAAATACGAAAAGTTTGATCTATATTCTCATTTTATATTAATACGAGGGTAAGATCATACAAGTCCATTGTAAATACAAATGTGACGAATAAATAGAATTTGAATTTTAAAAATTTTGGTCGTACACTAGTGCTTTGAACACAAAACCTTACAACTAAATACATGTATTAAACAAACCAACTGGTTCAAATCTGTTTTGTTTGGAAAAAATTCTGTTTTTAAACAAAGTTAACAATTATGAAAAGAACTGCTACCAAATAAAATTACTCACCAAGACTGCTTATGACGAAAACAAGAGTTGCAGTCTTCAAGTCTGGGTAACGTTCCATTTTGGGGAAGTAGTAGTTGGGAGTATGAGAGTACCATCGGCGGTCCACTGGCTCAGCATCCCACTCTGAGCAACAAGATATTTGCAAATGATACAAAAAGCTCCATTATCAACAAAGTAGAACAGCATAAATACTGCAAAAAATTTATAAATGTTTACTTTGTAACACATGTTTTTTCGTATGCTATCCCTGGAAGAATTCACTTGTTTGTGTCCTTTTCTAAGGCGTGATGTATAAGATAATTTACGCTTAAATACAAAAAAAAAAAAATAGAAATGCAATAAACTGAGCATAATTTTATCAAATCATTCTGTCTCAATAAAATGAACAATATTATTATTATAAATATAAATAAAACGCTAATTAAAAAATATTTTATTTTGTATACTTACAAACTTGTATAAAAAATACTAAATAAGAGCTGTACTTAAAAAATTGGGTAGATTGGACATAATAAGTGATGTGTGATTTTGGAAAGCTTTATACTATTTCTAATAAACCTGAAAATTTTGTAATATGCAGAACCATATTACAGTTCATAAATAAGCTAAAGTTATGAAAAAAAATAAGAAATGACGGAAAATATTTAAAACCAGAAAATTGTAGCGGTCGAATTCAAAATCTCTTTATTTAATGTTTCATGTAGAAATCTATTGGTGTAAAAATGCTACAACACAAAGAAAGATACGATGTACAGTGTCCATGTTTTGTGTGTCATTATTCGTTCAAGTGTAAATAATTCTTCTAAAACAATTTTACTTTTACTTTTTGTTTCTATTGCTTAAAAACATTATTAACCTATCTCAAGTAAAAACTGTGTAGGTTCTTCAGTGATTTTAAAATTTGTATACTCCATGTTAAATCGTTAATTAAATAGTTAAATCTCCATTCTTCCAGAGTCTCTTTAGTTTTGATAACAGGAAAAGCCACAGGGGTGTACATGGTGTTGGGGAATGATGGTCATGATGGTTTTTGTACAAGTATCAGAATAAGTTTGCATAACAGACTGGTGAATCGACATGGTGCAGCACCTGCAGCTTAGGTTTCCTCCAGTGTCAAAGTAGTAACACCAATTAACTCTCACTTTCTGGAAGAAAGACAATTTTCCAGTCAAAGAAACTGTGACCAAAATCTTGACATTACACATCTACACAAAGTTTTATTGGATTGGAGAAGTTTTTCATCTTTCACTGGCGTTATTTGATATTAACAATGTGAAATATCAACATAAAAGGTACGTCTCATTACCAAAAATAAAATTTTTCTAAGAGTTTTCGTCATTATTTGCCAATTTTGGAAGTTCCCAGGTAATTTAAACTGTCCTACATGAACAGTCTTAAAACAAACTTTGCTACCACTCTGTTTCTTTGCAGTTTTTTCAGTTATATTCCTTTGTTAGAGCCAAATGAAATTTTCCGTTCTTCTGGCACTCTGCGGATGTTTATTTACTAATTTCATGAAAGAACGTTAACTTTAGTAACATTTTCGTCATTTATCCCTAATAACTTTAGCAACACATTTTTCAAAGTATTCAGTTACTGTACAAAGTCACATTGAGTGATTTCTTCAATCAAAATAGTCATCTTTATGATTATAACTATTACAAGTGGTTCAAATACTTTACATCTAAAAATAAAATAAATATACATTTACTATGCTGAGTATTGTTTGGTCTCTATACCCTTACTTCTATTAACTTATAAAGAAGTGATATTTTAGGGTGTCAATAACACCCAAAGTATTGTTACATTTTTATAACCATAAATACCAAGTGAGCATGCCTGTGCTCCCTCTTAAACCCAGCATCCCAGATATATGTCAATTGGTCCTAATAAAACAAACTGGTGACTTATATTTACATCAATGTCTCATTGGAACTCCAATACAGTAATGGTCTATTTTATGGCCTTACATTTTGTATTAGTTTATTGTAGCTTTTAATTTTTGAATGCCTGCCTTGTTTTTATGCGAGTTAGTATTGGTATAAGCATGCACCATTTAATAGAAAATGATTAAATAACAATTTTACAACTACTTCAGTTAAGAAAAATAATTTCCTAGATACTCATGACTAAATGAATCATAATAATGATTATATAATAGTCTCTGTTAGTTTCTCAGACAAAACAGTAGAGTTGACAAAACCTTTAGTGCATCACGAGTAGCCGATTACTCATGCTGCATTTAATTTATATACAAAGTGAAGTACGCCACCCTTACTCTGATGTTTTGCATTTTCCTTGAATTTTTTTTAACTTTGATAAAATATGTATTTCTAAAAATCTAATTTTTCTTAAAGGTCGAATAAACTTGCATCTCATCATGAGAAATGGGTTAATCGTACCACACTGTGATAGTAAAGTGTTATTTAGGTGTGAAAATATTAACCGGTTACTCTTTCAGTTCAGCAACAGACGGCTTCCTATTATACTATACTTATAAATATATTTTAGGCAAAGAGAAAACATCTTAGCACTTATAAATGATCCATTGCTTACGAACTCAACCAAATTTTACATGAATGTGGGAAAAGTAAGCAGTCTCTCTCATTTCATGGCAACCGATTCTCCTACAGACTAGTCGTAGTTAAATAATGATGTAATAATTCCTCCAAATTAACCTAGTGTGTTAGTGTACGTGCCCAAATAATGTTCATGAAATTCCAATAACACATTAAAAAAAGTTAAATCTGGTAAATTCTGCTGTTTCTGTGAAGGGTACTGAAAGCGAATAACATGTGTATGTAATGTTAACTGTGTTTGCCTATAAATTGACTAAAAGCACAAAGAGGGACGACTAGTTTCTTTTTTAAACTTTCTCACTTTTTAAGAACTATTTTTACTTAATAAAATGTATTATGAATGAATGAATGAAAAATTTCTTTATTGTTGTCAGTTGTACATTTTACATACAGTAGATCTTAAACTAAAATCAACAATAAAGCCCGAGGTAACAAAATACCTGTTCGGGAAATTACACTAGTACACATAAAGAAACAGCAACTCGAAAAAAAGGACTGCCCTACCAGATCCTCGTAATGATACACTCTGAAACAACTATAACTAGATTAACTTCTAAAAAAAGTAACATAAAACAGAAATATATGTGAAATGTTGATCAGATGTTCAAGTAAATTATAATATAAAGTTACAATGTAAAGTGTAATGATCATACTATAGTGTTGTAAAACCTGTCTACATCTTCTTCCAATAACAAAACATGCCGAAGCATTTTAACAAACTTATTTTTGATTTTACATTTTCTTAAATATTCTGGTAAACAATTAAAAAACTTTGGTCCTAAAAAAAGATAGAATTTCTTAAACAAGGTTAGATGGGGTCTCGGAACTTGAACGTTTATTCTTCTCTGACTATAATGTGAATTTGCATTGTAAAAACTGCTGCTTTGATTATAAAAATGATTTTAATACTTTATAGATGTACAGATTTTTTATCGGTAACACATTTAAATCTCTAAAAATTGGAGCTGAACTCTCCATTTTATTTTTAAATTTTATTATTCTTATGAAATGTTTTTTTGCAGAGTAAACAATTGGGTTTGAGGGTTGTAATATAAGTTCCTCTCCCCCAAATTTCTAAAACCGTATTCAATTTTAGAATTTATAAAGGCAAAATAAACTTGTTTAAAGCAATCCTGTTATAGCATAGCATACCGTTCTAAAGAGAATAAAAAAGTCTAACATACTTCACTAGTTTAGACTTAACTTCAGCTATATGAGATTTCCAATTCAACTTTGAATCTACCAGTAATCCAAGATACTTAATACTATCAACCTGTTCTAAGTTTGAACAATTACACACTATATTATTATTAGAATGACAACTCAAAACATGGTATTTAACAGGTGAAATAAAGGATACTTTTCTACATAAGTTAAATAATAAGTATTTTGGTTTTAGGGCTCATTAACATGAAATTATTAGAAAACCACCATCTTAAAGCATTTACATCATGTTGCATACTCAGTTGTACTTGTGCTAGTGAGTCTGCTTTAATAAAATAAAGCAGTATCATCCGCAAATGCTACAATCTTGCCCTTGAAATTACCATTGCACAAATTATTAATATAAATTAGAAAAAGAGGGCCAGACAAAACTGATCCTTGGGGTATCCCTATACTTAGTTTACCTACTTCACTGAAAGTTTTATTAGCTCTAGTTTACTTGGGTTCTATCTGTCAAATAAGAACAAAACCATTGCAAAGCAATTCCCCTGATGCCTGCGTCATGCATTCTATTTAAAAGTACTCGATGATCCACTGTATCGAACGCCTTCATGACGTCGACAAATAGTCCAGCGCACACTTTTCCTTCATTCATGCCTGTGTAGACCTGAGACATGAAGTCCAATAAGGCAGCACTTGTATTTAACTTACTTTGGAACCCATACTGTTTTTTACTATAAAAACTATGTTTTGTAAGAAAATTCACTAGCCTCACCTTAACAACTTTTTCGAGTATTTTAGAAAATATTGAAAGTAACGCAATAGGTCGATAGTTGCCAGGATCTGATCTGTCATTTTTTTTGAAGAGTGGAGTGACTACCGCATGTTTTAAAATTTTTGGGAACTCTCCTGTCGACAAGCTAAGATTTATCAAATAAACTAGCACGTCTGTAATTGATTCGGATATTTCCTTAATGATAACAGGTGTAATATTATCAAAACCAGGAGCTTTGTTATTTTTTAAAGATTTTATTATATTGCTTATTTCTTTGTTTATTAGTCGGATACAAAAACATCGAGTCTTTTATTGCCACAGTATGGAAGATATTTTGGTGACAACTATTCATACGAGTGGGATTGGTGTTTTCTGCTTCTATTGTTTGTCTCAGGTCTACTGCAATTGAACAAAAGAAATTATTCAAAATGTTGGACACCTCTTTCGGGTTTGAAGTTGTAATATCATTGTGGTTTTTCACCAGAATTACACCTGAGTTTTTAACTTTATCCCCTACTAATTCCTTTATAGTTTTCCACTGTTTTTTTGTATTGGTTTTATTTGACTCTATAACATGTGAATAATGCAATTGTTTAGTGCGCTTTATTTGGTTTTTTAAACTGTTGTTAATAATCCTGTACCTATTTCTTAAATTCACATCATTAGGCCGCTTAGCAACTTTTTTGTACAAATTATTTTTTTCTTTAACGGCTTTTACAATACTTGCATTGATCCAGGGTTTTAAAAACTTATTACTAACGTTTACACGTTAAATCATTATGTCATTGTATGATTCATGATTTGGTCGTCCCTCAGAGAACAGACTTCTAATTATTCTGGACCTAATTTCTAAGCCTAATATGAAAATCACAACTTGAGTTATTGAAGCTCCCCCCCCCCCCCGGTCGTACTTATACATTTTCAAAAAGTGAGAAAATTTTAGCCATTTGAAACTGTATAGGTGAACAAAAGTATTCGACAAGCAAGAAAAATCAGCAAAAATATATTTAAATAAGTGTTTAAGTTTTTTATAAATAGCACATTAAAAACTGATTATGTTTTTTTACTATTGATAGCATAAATGAATTTAAATTATCTATATATTATTAACAGAAGTGTTTGGTAAAAATATGAAACTAAGTTAATCCTTAGCCTTGGTCTTGAGTGATGGAAATGTGCAAGGACTTTTATCAGACAGAATGACTGTAAGGGTAAGTACAGTAACAGGTTGATAGTATTAATTTGTGTTTAAGTTGGTGCCGGATTTATTATTTAAACCTAACCTATTTCTTATCAAACCCTCCATGTTATTGATCTCTCCCTCTCAACTTAAACAATTTTTAAAGGTGTACTGATAACCAGCAATAAACAAGCAGTTCTTTCAAACATGACAACTCCAGAGCAACTTTGGAAATCAAATCAAATCAAATCAAATTCTTTATTGCCTTTTATACAAGTTTCACAAGCATGGCATCGTCAAATTAGAACAGGAACAAGAATAAAAATTCAACTTAATACTAAAAAAATATTAAGAACATTTCACAAATATAATATCGACTGTAGGGCATGAGTTATTATATTAAAAAATTTAGTTTAAGATTAAAGACTACATCAAAGACAACTTAAAACATTTAGATTCATACATTTTGAGATAGGCTGCAAAATTCAATAAATTCCTTAATGTCATATACACTTAGCTCTATCAACAGTAATTTTAACTTAAATTTAAATTTTTTATCATCTAGACATTTTATTTCATATGGTAACATATTATAAATTTTCTTACCTAATTCAAATGTCGATTTAATTGTTGTGTGATAATTACATTGCCTAACTCTAAGAAAGTTACTCTGTCTAGTAAAATAATCATGAACTGAGCTGTTAGTAGGAATTAGATCTAAGTTAGCCCTAATATACATTAACAAATTCAACAGATACAACGAAGGGACAGTAAGAACACCCAGACTTTTAAATAGAGGCTTACAATGAGTTCTACAGCTAACAACCACATATAATTCTTAAAACTCTCTTTATGCAAAATTAAAAAGCTTTTTTTTACATTATTATCACACAGCCCCAAACAATTTATTCCATATGACAAATGGCTTTGAATGTATGCATAATAAACAGACATCAATATATCTAAATTTACATATAATTTAAGTCTTCTAAATCATAAAAAGTACATTTAGAAATCTTTTTACAAACATTTACAATGTGAGAGTCCCATTTAAGATTTGATTGCATTGAACGTCTAGAGGTGAATGTTTGGAGAGATCTAGATTACAAATCATCTTACAAGAAGGAAGTACACTTTTGCTCCAAAGCCAATCAAGTTACTGGCTCTTAGTCAGTCGAGACC